>NW_027255000.1:0-69771 GCF_042242105.1 Pempheris klunzingeri
TTTTTATGAGGATAAGTTTGCTTTAAATTTCGTTATATCACAAATATAAATAAATATATTACATTTTATAATTTTAAGGATTCGGTACACCGAGAGTTGCATTGAATAAAATAAAATATTTGTTAGACAATTTTTTTAAACAAGGACGATTATTGCATATAAAACTGATGAATATAGGGTTTCCCGATCAAACTGAGATTTGTTCCGATCAATGTGAGATTTGTCCCAATCATTGTGATTTTATAGATATTTGACGCATAAGTAGAGATATAATAAATTAATTTAAAACAAATAATAATATATTTTTAAGATAAAAAAATCACTGGTTTATAATATCACGGTTTTTATCCTTTTGGATATATTTTAGCATCTTTCGATAGAAGCTATTGCAGTGAGTACTAGTGATGCAGTTGAATTTTGCAGGAATTAGCTCATTTAGCTCCTTTTCGTCCTTAGCTTCTGCTCTGATGATCTGATTTTTCCAAACTGAAAATATATTTTTAATTAGGTTAAGAAAGGGTGAATAGGGCGGTAAAAATAACATTTTTAAGGAGAGAGACCCAATAATATCATTAAGCTCCTTATAATGGCGAATACGGGCGTTATCCAATATAAAAAAGGGGTCATTTATATCCATTGACATGCACGCTTCTTTCAGTTTTGTTAAACAGTCTTTAAAATCCTCGCCACTAACTGCTTTATCGTGAACTTTATGGAAAATCATGCCGTACTTGTTCATTGCAGCGACAACTGAAATATTTAGGCTTTTCACAGCCGAAACAGATGGAAGTTGAGAAGTTCCTCAGGCTGCACGGCCCCTTTTTGGTCTTGTGACAACTGAAAAGCCAACCTTATCGAGAAAAACTAAATTTGTATCATTTGTATCGAGTTCTAGTTTCCTGAATTCTTTGGAAAACATGTACCTGGATTCAAGGGTTGATTCGCAGTTTCTTTATTCGGGCACTGGATATGTAGTTTTAAGGGTGTAATGGAAACTTTTTATGATCCTATCGACTGCGCTCTTACTTATAACAATGCCATAGTTATCGTGTATCATTCGTGTAATATCCTTTAGTTTTAGCAAGCAATTGTTAACATTCCAGGTTAACATATCTTCTTTTGTTCCGTGGATAATTTCGATCTTCTATCTCCACCCCGCTTTTTGATTTCAGATGTGCCAGTTTTATTAAAAACGTTAATTATTCTCCAGGCAAACTTGTAATTAATAGTTAGGGACTCAGAAATATCCTTGGCAGACATTCCTTTTAGAGATTTAAAAATAATTTTTGCTCTATCTTTGTCAGAGATGGTTGACGAATCTTTTTCCCTTTGGTTATTTTTATTATTAAACTCCATTCGAAATATTTACGATAATTTAATATATCTCTTTTAATAATTGTATATAAAAATAAAATTTATTAACATTAAATATATCATTAGTTTAATAATAATAGATTTTACCTCGTGCGCTATTAATAAACCGGAAATTAATTTCACATTGATCGGGACAAATCTCATATTGATCGGGAAACCCTATAATATGGATTTTGCGTTCAAATCCTCATATGATATATATATCCAAAACTGTACGGCCTTTCTTAAGTCAACCGCCCAGTTTTAATTAAAAGGTTTAAAAATTATTTTTTAAAATAGAAAAATACCTTTAAAATTTAGTTCATCTAAATTTTTTTAATGAATATATGTTGGGAGGCATTCTTTGAATGTTCATGTATAATTTTTCTGGAAAACGAATAGTTTCGAATATTGGTGGTGATTAAACTTTGACCAAGAAAGACTCAAACCTACCGCAAAAAAATCATTTCATGATCGCTAATATTTATATAGAATATGGATTATTGAATCATAGCATTTTAGAGAAACAAAAGTGGTCTGAACATAGTTCAAATATAGAGTTTATCTCTATTAATGTTGATAAAAATAAATTCATAATGGAAATCAAACCTTCATGGAAGTTTTAATATTATAAAATCAGAATAAATATAATTAGTTGTAACCGCAAAATGGTAGTACTTAGAAAATAATATAACTGCTAACTAGAGAATAGTCGTACATTTACGAGAAATTGGAAAAATTTTATGAGGAAAAAAATAATTAAAGACTAATATAGAAACAACCAAAATCTCAATAGTTAACAGCAATAATATGAATTAAAATATCGTGATTCTAAAAAAAATTTAAATTATGTAGTTGACATAAAGCTAGATTTTGAGAGAATTAATATGAAATATATTTTTGGTAATGCAACTATTATATTATAATCTCAAAAAAAAGGAATAATATATTGCATAATAAAAGAATTTAATTAAATATTTGTACAAATAAAATGAAAGAGATAAAAAATGATTATTCTTTGTTTAATGATATAGAGTAAAAAATAAAATCAGAGAGATGAATCATATACCAATAAAAGAAAAATTTAGCTTCCATGAATATATTTGCTTACATTTGAATATTTGATTATCACTAATAAGTTAAATATATAAATAAAAAGTGCACAGAGTCATAAAAATAACTATAAAACATATAAATATCATCTAAATGCGACAAAAGGTAGATACATATATAAATAAGAAACCGATCGTCTGGTCATTAAAATTTTTGATTTATGATTTATATAAAAAAGGAAAATTAATGTCTATAGATATTAAAGTTTGGTACTTTTGAACGACTGTGGTCCCTGCGTAATCCCAGTTATAAGCGAAAAATAATACGATAAAACAAAAAATACCTATTTAAATTAGAGCAAATTTGGATATTTGCTCTTATGAATGATTCATATATTGATATAAAATCGTTTCAATACATTTCACACCATAAAAATTCATCTAGATGGCTTGATAAAGTTGATGTCTGGACATCACCCATTCTTATAATTTAATGCTTACAATTTTACCAATAACACTCAAAATGTACTATTTTATTATTCGTTGAAATTAATAAAATGGTTTTTAACCAAATGTCGATATGGTGGGAATATCTTTGATATTGTAGTACAATGATTATTCGCCACAATGAATAAAATGATCCTTGTTGTATAAATCTTATTATGTAATGGAAAATGAGTACTTTCAGTTCTATCTTTAACCATATAAAGAAATTTTTTTTGGTTATTACGACATAATCCCCGAAACCCAACGTTGTTTAGACTATCTAACAACATTCTTTTTCGTATTCGTTATTAAGGATTCATCGGTTTTGTAATCAATTTTAATCAAATTTATTGAAAAAATGTCTCTAAAATACTGACATTATTAAATGTCAGATTTTTCGCCAAACTAAAATTCCTCTGTAGCTCATTTTTTTGGTGTTTCAGTACTCCATTAGTATCAAATACAAATAAAATCTATTCGAATTTTTATGAGAACTTCCTGGTTTTAAATATTTTTTTTTCTAAGTTGGACGTCTATATACATTTTCTACAGATATTTAAGGTGGCCAATTTTCTTCCAAAATCCTCGAATTTAAGTGGAGAAGATCTAATAATATTTTTCCTTAAAAATAAAATGTGTTCTCATGTAAAAATATTATTGAGGCAACAACATCAAAACTCATTTCGGTGGATTAAAAACTTATGTAATTCTTCAATTCTTTACCACAATCGTGCAGGAGTACCGAGAGTTGCATCACATATTAAAAAGAAAAAAATTGAAGAACATGAATTTAATATTTAATGACTTGGATATGAAATTTTGATTTCTATTATTATGCTACAAATATAAATAAAGTGCATAGAGTTGCAGAAACAACTATCAAACGTAAAATATCATCTAATATGGCACAAAAGATAAATAAATAAAAATTTACGATCATCAGATAATTAAAATTTATGATTTACATTAAAAAGGAAAATCAGAGTCTTTAGATATTAAAGTTTAAAATTGGATATTTGATACATATGATTTTGTCATAAGTACTTTTTTTTAATTTAAAGATTTATCTATTTATTTATTTAAATTTGATACTTCAAGAATAATAAATAGGGAATATATATAAATTATCAACACAGTTTCATCATTAATATATTTCGTTCAAAATTTATCACATTAAAATATAATTTTTTAAAAAAAATGTCGACAGAATATTCAAAAAATGTCAAATTGCACAACGCAGATTTTTCTTAAAATAACAATTAAAGGATTAAATTTACAGAATTTATTAGTAACAGCTGACATTATTAACTTATTAATTTTTTTAGAAGATTCTATTTTTAAAATACTATACTCATATTATTTCTAAATTATATATTAGTTAAATTTAAATTCAAATCATTTTCGACAAAGTTGAATTAAAACGACAAAAGCCGAATTATAATGTTTTATTTACCACCCTTGCGAATTAGATTGTTTGGATCAGTTCCCATAGGCTTAATCAAATGGTGTGAACTATGTTTTACACTATAATTACTTAAGTTAATAAAAAAATTATGCATATTGATTTTTTTGAATAATATTAATCAATTATTAGTTAATCGGGCTCATCAAACAAGTAATTATGAATAGATTTGAAATAATTCATTGCGGAAGAAACACAACATAATTTTTTATTTTAGAATTATCACGAAGAAATAACCTTATTTAATAAGTATAAAAAGTTTAAATATTTGTAAATTTTGTTACAAAAAACATACCAAAATAGAATTTAGGGATAATATTACTTGAAAAAGTAAATCATAAATAAAAATTGCAAAAAGATAGTTAAACTACCTTATTTACTTGAAAAAGTAAATCATAAATAAAAATTGCAAAAAGATAGTTAAACTACCTTATTATTCCCATTTGAGAATTTATCAAAATTATAATATTTATAGAAATTTAATATTTAATACTTAGGATAAAATTTAGTATTAAAGTTACTATGTCATATTTAAACCTTTAGTGATTCTAGTGTATTATAATATATTTCTAGAAATTCAACACAGGAATATTTTCATAATTGCTAAACAAGATTTTATAATAATCTTAATTAAATTTTATAATTACTTAAAAAGAATAAAAGAATTTTTAAAAATAATAATAATAAAAATTCAAAATTATAGCAACAAGAAATAAAATAATAAAGCCAAATTATTTAATAATACGACTTATACTAATTAATCATTATTGACAATATTAGCCCAATAAATATATTTAATCACATTTAAATAGATCAAGATTGGAATTAAATTAAATTATTGTAATTTTATTGTGCTATTAAAAAATTGATAATACTTTAAGCAGAACATGAATGTGATAAAATATAAACCGTATCACATCGCAATTAATAGATTGATTATATGCGTGCGCCCAAGTTAAGTATCTGTAGTTATTGGATTATCCCTAAATAAATCAGGAAATTTGTTTAATATTTAATATTTAAGTTTTTTTAAATACTTGAGGTTAGTTTTGTATTAAAATTATAAATTTAATATAAAAAACTTAATATAGATCAATATAAAAAAATTCTCACAAAACTGCAAATAGTTATCAACGTATGTTAAGTGATTGTGATAAAGATATTTCAAACAAGGATGAAATTGATGATGAAAACTTGATCGGTGAAAAAAATAACAATACTGAAAGAGGTGAAGAATTAGAAAACAATAAATTAATTGGTTGCCATTGTAATGTTGAAGGTTGTACTAAAAATAGTCAATTCTGTTCAAATTTATCATTATTGGATGAAGTAGTTGACATAGTAAGTGCTGGAAAAAATTAAAATGTATTAAATATGAGTGCTAATTTTAGAATAATGTCCCGGAAAGTGAAAAAATGAAAAAACGATCATCAGGTTTTACACATAGAAAGAATTTGTCAAGTTAGTGCATCAGCATTTGATTCTGTATAATTTCTATATATTTAAATATCTATTATATATATATAATATAAAAAATATAAATGTATAATATAATAGATAAATACATAATATTATAGATATATATTTAAATGGGGTCAGCAACCTATTAAATTAATATCACATAACATTTTTATTCAATAAAAAAATTAATCTTTTTATAAAATTTTTAATGCAATGATGAGATCTATATGTTTACTTATGTGTGAATTATGATTTACTATTGAAGTAATGAGTTCATTACTTTTTTCTTTTTATACGTACATATATTGCAAATAATAATATTAAAAATGGCTCACTGTAAATAAATCATTTTTTGTTCCCTTTCTGTCCGCCAATCAATAAAGTCGTGCGCAATAGGATTAAATATAGATATTTAAGAATAAGAATTTATTATAATAATTTCTTTTTAAAATATTTATTTTAATATCATTTTTTAAAATATAATATATTTCTATAAACTTGAGATTTATAATTTGAATTTTCTAAATGAAATTCGTTCGCATTATGTTTTTGAAATAATAATAGAGTATTATTTTTAATTTAAATACATTTATATATAACAATGCTTCTTGAAATATTATTAATTTAATAATAATCATTTTTTTATGATGGTGTTTATAATATCAACGAGTTAATATATTTATGAAGAAATATCAGATATTTACCTATAAAGTAATATTTAATAATTTAGTAAAAATATCTAATAATTTTTATACAAAATTTATAAATTCTATTAGATTTGGACTATTGGCATTAGTTAGTTTTATATACATTATCAATTTAATTATTTAAGAAAAGAGAAATAATTTACTACTAAGCATAAACGAATATTTATTGATTAGCCTTACATTATTTAGATAGATATATTTAATTCTCAATTTTTTTTAAATATCTAATATGGAATTTTTATACCAGTTTCTAAGTTTTAAATAATTATCATAAAACAAGTCGTAAAATGTAGAAATTTTACGTTATGTTATTGTTTTCAAATTATTTACTTATTACTTTACATTATTATATATTTTTAATAAATATTTTTTTGAAATAATATTAATTAAATATCTATTTTTTTGATAATATATTATTTTAAAAAACTAATCTTTTACTCATTGTGTGAATTTTCAATATAGATTATTATCCTATACAATAATTCTTTTGTATGTTGTCATACAAAAGATCGTGCGAGATTTAATATTTGAATACACAAAACGTGCAGTATTATCTTAAAGTGTTATTTGAAGCTCTCAAAATATGAGATATTTATTGTATATATATAAATTGTTATTGATAATTTATTATTATTCAACTAATAAAGTCATATTTGATATTATGACATATATATTTTGATAATTCTTCAATAAATAATCAATTTATGAGGCTAATGATTATATTTTTCCAATTTACTTATTTATCAATAAGTAGCATAGTATATATATTGATTCCCATTTTTAAAGAAATTATAATTTTATATTTATTTTGAATTAAATATGATGACTAATTATTATGTAAATAAATCAGAGCTATTCATTTCATCTTAAAAGGTCATAATCTGAAAATTATGATATAGATCTTTCTTTAAATTTATAAATATTAAAAAATTTCATTATAAATATTAAATTTATCTAAATTAAATAGTAGTTTAAGTAATGTTTTTTTATAAAAGTTAGAATTCAAAATTTAGATGCATGATTTACACACTAAGATTTTTTTGAGTATGATTAATTCTGTAAATTACTCAAAGTTACATTTACACTAATAACTAATCATAGTACTATTTTTTAATTAAATAATTAAATTTTTCATATAAAAATATTTTTACTTACCATAATCAAATGTTATCTTATAATATATTAATTTTTTAAAATTTTTTTCACGGCATTCTTTGTCATATCTTTCGAACAGCGCGCGCGAGTTAAGATAAAAATTAGGGGTAAAATTTACAAAAGTTATATTGCACGTGCATAAATCGTATTAAAAATTTAAACTAATTTCTCCAGAAAATGAGTAAGTTCGTTTGGGTAATATTCAATTCCTCCGTCGGTTAAAATCGATAATCACGCTTTCGGAGTTTCTTCTGACATGCTTCCAGATGTTTATGTTCTTGAAAACTTTCATAAGCTAAATCTTGATAATTTTAGTTATTACAAAAATCACTAAGAAGATTAATATATTTTTTCCAAAAATTTAATCTTCTTCCAACAGACAGAACATGTTCATGTTAAAGGAATTAGTACGAATTCTGCTCTTATGAACATTTTTAACTTCATAAAGCATCTAATATATATATATATATATATATATATTATGATTTTATTATATGCTTTTGGTATATATAAACAATTTTAATCCAAAAATAAATATATTCAGCATAACACCAATATATGTAATACAATTGGACGTATAAAAGATTAATTAATTTATTTACAGAGTTTATATAAGTTTTTATTGAAAAATATATAAAAAATCACGAGGAAATAATAAGCGAATACATGAATTTGAAGAATCAAGACATAACCTAGTGTGGAAAAAATATCTGTGGCCGAGATTTACCGAGTGTGGGGATGAATTGAATTTTAATTGTTCGTTTTTGTATTTTTGAATTATTTCTTTATACGTGACTTTTATCATATAAATCTAATGTATGGATCACTTGATAGGTCAGAATGCCATATTTATTATAAATGATTTTTTAATAATTAAATATTTCCACTGTTAAAAATGATAAGTATTTTTTAAAATCTTTTTTCGGATTATTCATTAAGCTGCATTTTAAAATGATTTTTTCAAAAAACTATAATATAATTAGTGTTACATTATGTATACATATAATTCCTTTTATTCTAAAATGGAGTTAAGTCTGAAAAATTTAAAAAGTATATTTGCTTTTTTAACGATTATAACAATATTTTTCATATTTATATAATTTATATACATATAATTGCAAAATAGATCATATATATGAACTATTAAAATAATATAATTTTCTAAAACAACTTCAATATACTCTTAGTGGGATAATTAATGACTAAGGTTACTTTATTAGATTTACTTTTTGTTATTTCTATTGCCTTACAATTGGTAAAAAAAGTTTTCTTATTTAATAAACATTATATCTAAACAAATAATTTTCATAAAAATGATAAAGTATATCATATAGCAAACATTCTGAAAGAAAGGCATATTTATAAACATTGAAGAATAATAACTTTTTCATATTTTCCGTCAAGTTTGCTGCCTGTAGCATTGAAATTTCATTATGTGATCTTATAACCTTTGAATATTGATAAGCTTATTCTTTTATACGTTCTAATACTAAATTCGATCCTCATAATATTACCTAATGTAATTACAATTACTGTTATTAATTATAATAATTTATTATTTATCAATAAGAATTCATGATATTTTTAGAACCATTAAATCTTTAATGCTTTTTTAACTAATATCCTAATAGTTGTTTACGATGAATATCCTAATAGTTGTTTACGATGAATATTCCAATAGTTGTTTATGATGAATATTGTAATAGTTGTTAATGATGAATATCCTAATAGTTATTTACGACGAATATCCTAATACTTGTTTATGATGAATATCCTCATAATTGTTTACGATGAATATTCCAATAGTTGTTTATGATGAATATTCTAATAGTTGTTTATGATGAATATTCTAATATTTGTTTATGATGAATATCCTAATAGTTGTTTATGATGAATATCCTAATAGTTGTTTATGATGAATATTCTAATAGTTGTTTACGATGAATATCCTAATAGTTGTTTACGATGAATATCCCAATAGTTGTTTATGATGAATATTGTAATAGTTTATGCTTCTGCACTAAATAATTCTTCCTCTGTCGTAACAAAATAAAAATTATTACATAAAATTTCGTATTTTTTTATCTGATCAGAAATTCTCTAAAATTTTTGTTTGTAAGGTGATTTAAATTGTTATTTATATATTTGTTAATTGGTCGTGTCAAAAAATGTATGTATTATTTATCTATGATTTTTTAAATTAGTTTTATAAACTATTATTTGGTTTTATTGAGCTATTTCCTTTTATATGTTATTGTGATAAATAAATCATTTTCCAATCGATTTCTCATGTAATGCTCTTTAAAAGAAAATAGTTTTATACGTCTATTACTCGTATATTTTATTTGATGCTTTTACTATTATAGATGCTTTCTTGAGCTGGGATATTTTCGAAAATGTTATAATCGTAGTTGTAATGTCACTGATAATTTAATCGGAATTATGAGGTCTGATAGATTAAACTTCGTTTGCATTTTTTAATAAAAAATAATTTAATCAAAAAGTACTATGTTTTCTTAAATATCAATGAGTTTTTTATAGTATTTTTAGCTATAATATATAGTTTTAAAACATAAAATTATTTATCCGATAATATTACTTAAATTAATTGTTTAAATGACTCATTATTGTCGCCAAGTAATGCTTATCGTGATTAAAATATACATTATTTTACTTCTAATCATTATATATTAAGATTTAATAAATAACTTTTATTAATGCACTCTTTAACTGACTTCATTAAATTTATCTAAAGAAATTAATAATTGATGTAAACTAGAGCATTTTTGACTTTGTTATTAACATCCTTATTAGTTGCTGCTCCCCTAAAATATAGTAAAAAATATTATTTATTGATATTAAGGGTAAAAAAATCATAGAATATAGTGCTAAAAAAGTCTATAAATTTTTCTGCATTGTTGTCTCAACAGGTAATTTTGACAATTCAATCCTCTATAATATTTATCTTGTAGGTAATCAACTTTTACATTATAAGGATCTACCAACATGGTTGCAAGATAATGATTTTATTAAACATTTTCATCGCCCACAAATGGATTCATTCAAAAAATGTTTTAAATCAGTCTTCAGGTAACTATAACGATATTAATATATGTGGTCTGATTCTTCATGCAATATTATCATGTAATGCTGATTTAGTCGTTTCATTTATAATGCATAAGCTCAGGAAACTATGAGTATTAATAATCCCAGAGATATCATTATTCTATACAGTTAGTTGGTCTAATGATATAATGGAACCACTCTAAAGTTTTCTTTTAAAATGAATTTGGACGAATATATATCCCGAAATAAATTATTTTTTTGATCTATTGTTCTTATAAATACCTCTTTTAAAGTCTTGCGTATATTTTTATCGTGAATTAACAACGTAGGTCACCAATAAAATTTCTCTTTAGAATACAGTTTGCGCGTGGAAGCTACAATTATATTTTTTTGTTTTATAAAATTACATCTTACGATTTCATGTGATTGAACGTCAATTTATAAAAATGTTGATATAGATGTAAGTATAACAGTATTTTGATTGTATCTCGTCTTATTTAAAAATAAAGATTATTGCGCAACACAAAAAAGTATTTTTTAATGAATTTTTTTGTTACTAAGTAAAATTTGTGACGTGTTTTATTGGACTGTGAGGTCCAGATCGGCCAGACTTGCTTCATTGAACTCTTTAGACACCACATCGGAGTTATTCATCATAATTTAGGCACACCACCAGGCTCCTGATTTTTATTCTGTGGGAGTTTACCATCTAAAAATTTTTATTTTTCAGCAATGAACACTTTTACTATATCAATTTTCAGAAATTGGCTCTAAAAGAATTCACTCCTAATGCATCAACGCTCCATTTACTCTCCCAATACAAGCATTTTCCATAGTTTCCTTTAAAATCATGCAATTACCTAGTTTTCCTATTCATTTCTTATAAAGATATATTAAATACCTTTAAAATTGTGGCATACTGAAACTCAAACTCCTGACTAACCGTTTGGTAAACACTAACCTATACCACCAAGTCATCTGCGCACTTCATCAAAAATTTTCAAATTATGAGATCTCTTGAAAATAAGTTTAAGAACAGGTAAAAAATGTTTTTTTGTCATAACTTTAATTAGAAATACCTTGTAAATGTATGTGTTCTATGCCTCGTACACTTAAATTTCATCAAAAAGTTAAATTTTATTACGTAACAGTAACTTTATTTTTGTACTTTATTGTGACGTTAGGCATTTGAGTAAATAATTACTATTGGCATATGAATGTAATATATAGATAGTTTGATTTTTATGATGTAATGTATCTCTTTCATAAAATCGTTTTATTGATACTGACGTTGCAAAGTCAACGCACTTTTTTAAGATTTTATTTTAACTAATATTATTAAAATTATTAGAAAATAATAAATCAATGAGTAAACACTTCCTACTGAATCTTGCATCAAGCTTAAGTATATTTTTATCTTTTAAAGAAATTATTTTTTTGCGCATGTCTACTCAAAATAGATTTTGTCTGAATATTTAGGAATTATTGCATTTTAATTAAATTTAATAATTTTTTGAAGCGTGAAAAAACAACATATTAAAAAATTATGTAACATGAGAATTTTTTCAATTTCGCTTTATGATAATGACTTAATATGGTGAAACTTCCTTCTTTGGGTGGCTTTGCCATTCTAAGGACGCCTTATAAAGTTTTGAGCCACTTTAATTATTTATCGTCTATCTAAAATTAGGTAAAGTGTTGCAATTTTATAATTTTATAGTCAACATATGCTATAAAATGGAATTATGAGTGCTTTAGCGAAAAAATGTTCACAGCATCTAGATTTAATAATAGCTCAGACTGTGTAACCAAATATGGTGAAATATATGATTTTTTATATTTTTCAATTTAGTAATGTGTTTTATCAAGTGCATCTAATAAATTTTAATTTTTTTTAGCAGTGAAGAGATTTTTTGCTAAATAATTTCCAATTAAATGTCAAATTGGTTTTTTAAAGCCAGTATAATCTTGGCAGCTCTAAGAATTTTAGTCTTAGAATTACGATAAAAACTTACAGTTTATCATCCAAGTCACCTTATGTTTTTGACAACTGCATGAAAATTAAAAATAAATTATTAATAGGTATTTTCTCGTTTATATAATTTAATTTTTTAGTCTTCATTCTGAAACCGGAAATATATGGACACACATTATTGGTGTTATTATCATGGTTTTATTTGGCTTTGCTATTCTATTACGGCCAGCTATAAATTCTGATGGTTACCCACATTACCCAAGAGGCCCATGGGAATATTTATTTTTTACATTTTTTTTCTTATGTGCATGTGTTTGTATGACATTTTCATGGTTATTTCACACCTTGTCATGTCATTCTGAAAAAGTTCATTCTATATTTGCCAAGTAACTTTATTTCTATTATTTTTTTTATTTCTTTTTAGAATGGATTATACTGGAATAGCTCTTCTAATCACTGGCAGTTCCATACCAGTTATATACTATGGATTTTATTGCGACACACATCTTTTTTATATTTATTTGGGATTTATACTGTCTCTTTGTTGCTGTTCAGTTTTCGTGTCATTATGGAATGTCGTATCAACACCACCATTTAGACCTCTTAGGGCTGGTTAGTTTAAAAGCTTATCATATATATATATCATTTATTTTAGGGGTTTTTTTAACATTTGGTCTAAGTAATATTGCTCCTATTATACATGTAAGTATTAAATATGGCTACAAATATGCAATAGATGCAATATCTTTATACTATCTAATTGCCATGGGTACACTATACGTGAGTGGGGCACTTTTATACTCATTTCGAGTCCCTGAGAGGATATATCCTGGAAGAATCACACTTTTTGTAATTTAATTTGTGTATTTTTGCGCGATGAATTGAATTTTTAGTTTCAAAGTCATCAGATATTTCATGTTCTTGTTGTAGTGGCTGCTGTGGTGCACACTTTTGCGTTGTGTTATATGGCATCTTACCGTCGTAATTTGAAAGATTGTAATATGTGAAATTTAGTAGATTTTAATTTAATTTTTGAATACTTTATAAAATTTTATATATTATAATTTTTAGTATTTATATAGAATATCATTGTTGCTTCTGGCCACTTTATTATGCTTAAATAATATTACTATCGAATTCAAATAAAAAATTATCAGTACAATAAGGCAAGCTATACGATTATCATATTGTCTAAATTTATATCCATAAAAATTTATAACTTTAGCTGAATGAAACCAACAGACCGAACTTTTTGTTTTATCAGCTTTACAGATTCTATTATTTGTCATGAAATCCAATAATATTGACAAAATTTTATTTGATTAACATTCTAATATACTAAAGAAATCTTGCTGTTAAACATTAAAATTACTAATTTCTATAACGACAATAATTTTTACATTATCTCTTTGTATGGTTTATGAATGCTGCTATCTAAAATAGGTTCATTTAATTTCACGTTAAATTTAATTTTTTTGAAAAATAAATTAAAGCATTTTCCAAAAATTTTAATTTATATTATCATTTTAATTAATATTAATCAATTTTAATAATTGGCGATTCTGTTCAGGCACAATTAATATATTAATTAATTACAATTAATAGATTAATTGATTTTTAAAAAATTATTTTTATAGTAATTTATCTAGCTTCTAGATAAATTATATAGAGTTTTATAGTAGTTATACCTGAAATATATTTTAATATTTTTGATGTAAAATGGCTTTATCCTTAGATAATAAGATTTTAGAATGCGTAATTTTACCTATAATTAAATTATTTTAGATAATACTAATGCTTAAATCTTCTGCAATATAATAGAGAAATTAGGTTTTTTCGTCATTTTTTATCTCCCATTGATAGTAAAAGTGTAGCATAATTAGTTAGATGAATGTTTTTAATGATTTCATTTAGTCGATAAAACCTTTGTACATTGTATTTTAGTGAGTAAATGTTACTACCATTCGATACTAAAAAGGCAATTTATTTTTGTAGAATAATTATTTTGCGCAAATATATAAATCACATTTAAAAAGTAAATTGCTGTAAACAAGTGTAATGGATATATTCTATCTTTTTAGAAGGCCCTTATGAAATATTTGTTTTCATTTAAAGCAACATTGATTTTTAATTGTTTCGTTATTTAAAAAATACTATTAATTAATTAACGACCGAATATTTTATAACGTTTTTTTAACTATAGCATTTGCTATAATGTATCCTATAACCACTTATAATAATTTTAATCATTGGTGTCTCTAGTGCTTCTTTAGAAGAGGTTTATAAAGGGTATAATGGAAGAAATTTTTATATACTTTATTTTAGTACTATACAAAAATAATAGTTTTTTATGTTCGCTAATAACTTGAAATATAATTCTGTCTTATCTTTTAAATTTATATGCTTTATATAAGATCCTATAAATATCCCCCATGATAATGTATCATTTTCAGTAAAGTAAGCTTTTATCAAAACATTATGTATATATATTTGTAATTTTATATACTCTTGTACGACATTACGTATAGTTTTTATTTCGGAAGGTATAGAGATTTTTTTTCTTTAGTCAATATTTAGTGCTTTCGTAGCAAGACGTATATCTCAAAATTCAATATTTAATGTTTGGCTTGTAAAATAAAGTTATTTTTAAACATATAAATTTTTTTTTGAAGTATAAATTAATGATGATTTAAAAAATTTTCATGTTATATTTTTCGGAATAAATAGTGGTGTTTTAATATGTAAGACTACGAAACATTAAATCAGCTAATGATTGAATAGCCCAATATGAAACTTTGTTTCTAGAAAAAACACATTTATATTTATTATTTATGCCAAAAATTGTTTTATATTTCAATAAGTTTTAATTTCTTATCAACTAGAAGGAAAAGATTATAAATGGTATATTCAATAATTATTCATAACCTGTATATTAATGATATACTTATTGCTATATGTTATTAAAATTTATCAACATTAGATTAGTAGAAATCAAATTGGTGCATTCGAATTTATTTATTTCTAAATTTATCAAATTGGCGCATTCCAATTGATTTATTTCCAAATTTACCAAATTGATTTCCATAGAGGGCCAATCTACACCTTTTTAAGAAGGATAACTTCATAGTATGGGTTGTGGATGCCAGGGAATTGTTCCTGGGTTTTTAATTATAGTAACACCCACTGTTTCCGGCTGTTCGTATCCTTTAATCCAAACTTAGTAGGAACGCTATAGTAATTGCTCGGTTCTATAAAAAAATCCATAGCTTGCTTGTAATTGGTGGAAGTGAAGTCTCATGGGAGGCTTAAATTAGCTTATGATGTACTAGAGTAAGAGAGTAAATTTCCACCTTCGATGAAATGAATTATATATTAGAAGACCCCAGAAATGGATAGGATTGGGATACGATAAGATGGAATAGAGGTGGTGATCGCTCCAAAACTAGGAGGTTTAGTAGGACAAACTACCGCAGAATAATAAGCTGGATCCTAGTGCATGTAAATTACAATGATTAACTTATCAGCGGTGCCTGCAACTTAAATCAAGCAAGTCCGACCAACTTGAACTCTAAGATCCAATCTATTGCACTAGAGTTTTTATCTTGTAATAAAAAATGGGTTATGTTCTAGCATAAAATGTCGTTTATTACAATCTTTTCATAAACATATTTTTTGAGATAGAATTATAGAATTATTGAGCAGTATGACTCAAAATTTATATTCGTAATTTAGTCAATTTTTGTAAAAGATCGAATTATACACGTATGTTATAATAGAATTTAAGTATTTAAAATTTATGTAGAAATTTTACGGGATAATTTTTACTGTAAAAATGAACCAAATTTAAGACGATTCCAGAATTGTTAAAAATGTATTCATTCTTTAAAACTAGACAATTAATATGTTTATAGACTGCGTCTGGGTTTATCTTATATATATCAAGAACTGTATAAAGTCGTTTGCTCTTTCTTTTGAATATGAAGGTGCACTTAGTAATGGAAGCATTTTGATTTAATATATTAAGATTCTTTAAGTTGCATAAAATTATTTTTTTAGTTCAAATTAATCATCATTTAGGTAAAGTAACCTAATGCCAGGTTATAGCGTCAAAAATATGGTGTGTTGGTAAGATTTGATAGTATAGTTCTTAGCGAGACTTTTTTCTGTTAGTTATAAATATGATTTTGATAAATAACACTTTATTGCCAAATAAGTACATTTTTAATAATTTTTTCTTTTAGACAACTTCAAACTCATAACTTTTTTTTGCTCACATAATTGAGTTTGTGAAGTTACTAAAAATGGGGGTAATCTTAAGCTGGTATAACGAACATTCATTAGAGTTGCGCACGCATTCAACGCATAATGGATACTAATTTTGAGTTCTCATGACAAAAAGAAACAAAGAAATGGTTTTCTATAAGAACTACTTTGATATAGTGCATCATTTAGGGAAGTATTTCAAACATACAGATGTCAATTCAAGCAATGCCCTGCCAGATTAACAATCTCAATTGATAAAATTGAAAATAATACGGTGAAAGGCAATCATAATCATATCCTCTTTGAAAATGGACTTTCAAAAAAACTATTTGATAATAAAATAAAAAATTTGGCTGAAAACACCTTCTATAATACGATAATACGGATCAGGTTTATTCTATCGCGGCAAGAAAAGAAAATATTTGTGAGCTTCCTATTCTTAATAAAAAGAGAATTTACAAAAATATACAAAATCAATTATTATTGATAATAAGATGAATTTTCAAGAACTCGAGATTAACACACTGCAACACATCATTATGTATGTATGACTCTGTAATTTAATTAAATGAAAGAATTGATTTAACAAATAGTAAAAATTTATGTTATTTTAGAACTCCGAAATTTCGATTCCTGGCGGCACTTTTATACTATCCCTAAATTTATATAATTTCTAAAATTACATTTCATGGCAAAATATCCACAAAAATATTCCCTCTTGTATATATTCTCTTAAAAAAATTATTTTAAAACATTGAATATCATGTTGCCACTTTGTTGTTTAAAGTTCACCAAATAAATTATTATGGACTTCTAAGTGGCTGCGTTTGTTGCTTTTAAAAAAGCAACAAAATCTAAAATATCTTTTTGTTTATTTCATTTCGGTCAAATTACTTAGAAGTAATTATGAAAAAATTTGGTTTTTGCAACGAATATTTGAAAAACCACAAATAAGCTTGTTCATTAAATGTGTCACATCTCTGGCATTTGTTCCAGTAGACCTTGTAGAGATAGAGTGAGAAATTATTATATACTTTGCGCACGCACCCTTAAGTGAATTTTTTTATTGCGCAAATTTAAAGTCATATCATTCTATTAGCTCCCATAATTGATTTTATGAAGTTAGTAAAAATGCCCGTATTCTTAAATTATATATCTAATGGTGTAATATTTTATTTCAATAGAAATAATTTTTCTTACCAAATTACTTAATTAAACGACAGTATGTTAAATCTTTTAAATTATGCATCCAAAAATTTTCCATCGAGAATCGTAAAATTTTTAAAATCCGAAGTTGGCATTTTAACTACCATTAAATGACTATAACTTGTAACTATCTCATCATGATTCTAGTAAATATATTAAAAATAACTTTATTAGAATTTAGATTGAATGTAGTGTAAGATAGGTATATTTGAAATTTTACTTAAAAGTATTCGTAAATTAGTTAAATTGTGCCAATTACTGGAAAAAAAGTTAGTGTTAATCAACCCATGAAAGATTTTGATATGATAATGATAAATTGTTATATATAAAAATAATATATTGCGTTGTAGATCTTTTATGAATGATTTTTTTATATTTGAACTTAAATATATTCAATTATGATCTGAGTCTATGACTTTAATGGAATGTTATCTATAAAAATTTCGATTAATTGGAATAATGTGTTTCAGCATAAGCATCTGTATGAACTACTGTCCACAGTCTTGGGGTATTTTTATGAAATCTGTCTACAAATGGATGTATTAGGATTTGTATAATTATCTAATTTAAAAAAAATTAACTTTAAATAAATGTCTTTGTTATTTTAGTCGCATAGTTTATTTAAAATTCTGTAAATTTATAGAATTTTCTTAATTATTCAAGAAATATGAATTGAATCTAATGACATTTTAACAATAAAATTGTAATTATTTTTGTAATAAAGAAAAATGAACTATTTATAAATGATCTAAGCGCTTAATAGTAGGATTGAAGTGGATGTTAAAATCCTGATAAGAAGACAACAACTTAGATATTTAAATTAGAAAATTATATAAGAACCGATAAGTGATCTGAAATATCAAAGTCAGAAATTATGATATAAAAGTTGTCACATAAAATATTTTTCGCGCTAAATAATAACTGATTCTTGAGAACATCATTGATATTAATTGCTATCAATTATTTGATGATAGAGTGAAGATATTTTGTCTATTTTGCTCTTATAGCCTGATTGTAATCTTATATTAGCTCTTGCCCTCTTAATCAAAAGTGTGATAATTTATACATTCTTCAATGAATTATAGTGATATCCTAAATATTGGTATGTATGCATTAAGACAGGCAGTTAAATTATATGTTTCAGCTAGAACATTGTTTTAGAGCTTGTATTTATTGAATATTCCAACGTAGTTTGTTATAATTATAAAATGAAGAGAATCATAATATATAAATTTAAAGAGTACAATAGAACAATAAATAGATGTTGATGTATCGTGAATATCTATACATAGAGATAGTGACGTCAATAATTTATATAAGGGCATTTATATAGAGGTTTTTACAACTATTTTCTCTATTAAATAAAAAGATATTGTAAACGATGATTAAATATGATTTTTTTTCCCAGTGATAGTAATAAAGTGTTACCCTTTCTATATTTTTTTTGTCATTCGTATTATTTATTCCGTTAAATGTAGAAAAATGTTGATTGTACGTAAATGTAATGTGTAATATCTAATATCTAATAGATTTTTAATATTGTTAGAAGTAAGATAATGTCTTAATATATATTTTATTTCAAAATCTAATTTAGCAGCATATAAATACAACTTATTTATGGTAAGTGATTATAGCTAACCTAACATCCATAATCTGTATCTTACTGCTATAAAATTTTACATTCTAATGATATTTTCATAAACAAACTTTAATCAGTTCAGCCAAAAGTAAGCGCTATAATTAAGCTCAACTAATTTATATCATTTATTTTATCAATATAATTATTTGGAGTCATATATAGGTATTATGCTTGTTATATACGACTTCATTCGCTCAACATCGGTAATAATTGTTTTTACCATTAAATATAATTATCTATTGTACTCTGTCGTAACCAAAATATCAATAACATACTTTTATAAAATTTGCTTGAAAACTTTACACTAAATAAAATATCCTCAAAATAACATTTTTTACGATCTCGCCGCAAGCGGGTGCCGCTAATTACACCTCCTACACTATAAAAGCGGTAACATTAATCCATTGATTATTAATTTTATTTTGAACCCTTTGTTATTGTTATTCCACTCTCTTTTCTTCTGCGTGAAACTACAGGGACGCTGCAATGCTGAAACTGTGGAGCATGCCATTTACCTTTTAATTAACCATAAAAAACTTTTTTAGTAAATATAGCTATAGAACTTTTTTAAAAATACAAATGACATAAATATTATGTCTATAATTTAACAGAAATGGTCAACTTTATTGATACGTATGTCCTAGAAATATGTCGTAATTGTATCTATTATGTGTTGATATAATAAAATCTAATATCAATTCTGAAAATTTTGAAAATTATTTAATATGAATTTTGAATATGACTTGAAATTTTAAAATTAAATTGACTGCGCGTGTCTTGTTCTGCTGCGCGGCGCATGCTTAGAATCCAAAATATCTAAAGAAATCACTAAATTAAAAAAAACTTTTATCACTCAAAAAATATTTACGTAACTTTCACTACAAATGATTATTATAAATATTTTTTATACGGTAAATTTCAGAGTTTATCTTAAATATTTTTAATCATTTTATTTATCAATTCAAATACGACAAAACTAAAATTGTTCTTAATGAAAATATAGAAGTGATAAATCTAGAAATTATTGTTAAAAAAAGAGCTATTTCAATGCATTGAAACAAAGAAATATTCGATTCTTGGACAACATTTTGGCTAGTTTATTTTAACTACTATGAATAAGAACGATCTCTAAAATTTCATGTTTTCAAAATATTGAAATATAAAAAAATAAATTACTAATTGAATTTAAGCTCTAAAGCTACCAATAAGGATTGTAGTTATTTAAATCTATGGTTAGCCATATTATATTTGCACTTATTTTTACTTATAATAAAAAATTACTAATTTTTTTGAAAATCAAACAAATAAATTGTTATAATGTAAATTATTTCAATAATTCTGAATTAACGCCGATGAATAATTTGTGCTAACTTCTACTAGACATTCATAACTAACGAAAAAATATAAACAAGGAAACAATTACTATTGTCCCATTGGCGGGATCTTTAGGAAAAATCAAATTAAGTACACACAATAAAAAAACAAAAGACAGATATTTTATTATCTATCACATTGATATATAATTTTAATTTTGACATCAGTGACTCTATAATTCTTGAACTACTATTAAATCATATACAAGGGATGTTTTTACTTTCACTTTTTTAATACGTGTAATAAAAGCCTTATTTATTTCATTTTTTTTATATCAAGTAATATTTAATTATATCAAAAGATTTTTTTATGAATTACTGTGTATTCATAGAAGGAATAATTAATGCGCTAAAAGAAAACAAAATAGTTTACTTTTGCTGTTATTTATTCACAAAATATAAAATCAAAAATTGACTAACCTTCCATAAATATATTTCAGCAACGAGATGAAAACAGTTGAATTCGTAGTGTGAAAAGTGCGTGATTTGCTATAAATCGATTTCATATTATCCGATTTTCGTTAAAAATTATAATAAAAATTTTGTAAAGTTGCATTAAATATAATTTTCAACATTAATTTGTACATATTCAAGTTTATCAAAAAAATGCTGATAATTTTATATATAATTTATAAATAGTTTTTGTTAAATTTCCCATAAAAATGTCGATTGAATGCTTCGACAGAGCTATTCGTTAGTGATATATTTTTAAATATCTATTAAGCATTTCAAATTTCAATTGAATAATTCTTACTCTTGAAATAGAAATTAATTAATGCCAATTTAAATGATTTCTTCAACGAATATTTGTTCTCTGAAAAATTTTATTAGAACAAATGCCAATAATGTCACATATTTAAAAAAAAGGAGAAACTCAACGTTTTTAAAATATTCACTTTATAACTAAGGATCATGTAATTTTCTCTATATGCAATGAACAATGTGAAAAAGGATGGAAACGGACTTGACTTTTTGTTGCTTTTTTTAAAGAAAAAAAGCCTAAAATTAAAAATCAATAATAATTTATTACAGAAAACTCCTCTTGCCATTTTATAATGAGAAAATGATCATTTTGTTTGTATCTTTTAAGATATATAGATATATAGGCGAGAAGATAAAATTTAGTAAACTCTTTATTAAAAATCGCATAAAACTGTAAAACATTGCTTTTACTAATAATTAAATGTGACATTAACAATTAGTTTCTCTTAGTTCATTAATTAAAATAAGTTACTCTCTGTTGCAAGAATAACGATTCTAATATAAGTTTAAGCTTCAGTATCATGTATTTAAATATTTTCATCCCCAAGAGAATTTATCTGGAGATTCTTAAGATTTCTCGTACTATCAATAATGCTTTTTTTCTTATACTGCAAATATTTTTGTGATTTGTATTTAAAATTTAAAGCTCATGCAATTTGGTTGAAGTAGTCGCAGGTGAATGGACTTGATGTGTAGTGTATCAATATAACGTTTTGATTCTTAATGCGAAAATTATTTTCGATTTTTTATTTCGACTAGAAACGTAGTTTTATTATCTGTTGACGCCATATTTCCAATTTTACCTGAAAAAATCTATTTTAAAATATCCAATGTTGATTTTGCTTTTTAGAATAGCAATAATTTTCTTAAAGTTCATTTCCTTATTTTATTGAGTTATAATCATTTAAAAAATAATTTATTGAGATCACCCGCCAATCATTTAAATATATCTATCACGCATGCGCGCATATATTTTCTTATTTTTACTATTATTTACATCAGACGATATTAAAAGAAACCATTTTACTAAGTAATTAATAGATTTTCATATGAATCACTAGTATTGATATATGAATTTGATTACGCTGTGTAGATGTCAATTATAATATACAACATTGGAAAGAAAAACTATGGCGCAAAAATGCCCCATAGGAGCATAAGAGACTCAAAAATATATCCACTAAATTACTACAAAAGCTCTATCGCAAATATATAAAATTTCCTATATATAGTTTTGCGAAGAATCTCGATATAATAATAGATTTAATATTATTTTACGTATAACAAATCAGATAATACTTTTACTGTTTTCAATATTTGTATACGTGACTAATATTAACAAATTAGAACTTAATTAAAATTTACATTAATTTTAATAATGAAATTGGATTTAATATTATCGATGGACCAAGTATCAAGAACTCTGCTTATGACAGTGAAAAATAATTTTAAAAAATAGACGCTTTATTATCCCTCTAAGAAAAGTGAATGTTGACATTATCATACCTTAATAGAATGTTTATTAATATTCAGTTAAAATGAAAAAGGTTAGAATATTTCAATTTCTTTGTAAAGAATTAACTTCTGGTGATAGTAGGTAAAGATAAATTTTAATAAATGCTGACCAAATTTTATTTTTTAATTTTTATTAAACTTTATATAATCTGCGTCATTTTTTGGGGGAAGAAAAAAAATGGCGTATTAATTAAAAAATTATATTTTATTCTTGTTGATCATTTATTTCAAATTATTATAATAAAAGTTAAAAGATGATCGATGTATTTTCAAAGTAGAAAACAGGGTCTGTTACATTAATAAATTTTGATTAATTAATTTATCATTAGGAAGATTATAGAAGAAAGTAGATGATATTTAAATATAATAAAATTTTGTTTGAATAGCATATACTTTAAAGTAGAACTATATAATTTATAGCAAGAATATTAATAAGCCACCAAATGGATAATTGACGACAATATGACTAAATGACGATGACTAAAATATTTTATTAGGCGAATCTCATATATCTGAAGTCACATTTAGAATATTCTAAATTTATTGATATTCATCGCTTTTAAATTTTTAAAGTTATCAGGTAAATTCAAAAAATATATATTTTTTCTTTATAAAAAATAAGCATTATTTAATTAAAGTTCTATATAAAAATACGATAATATAAAATTATCCAATAATTCACTATTAACTTATGATTCTTCTGGCCCACTTAAAATATGATATTTTTACTTAAAGTCATATAAAAGCTTAACTTCCTTACACTGATTATTCACACGGATCGGCACAAAATTCGTTTCTTAAAGTAATATTTACAACTAATATATATAAAAGTAATTATCATAGAATAAGACTCAATCTGAGTCTTGATCAAGACCAAATTATATTGATAATAATTATCTTTAATATTTCATCCTTATCTTAAACAAACAAAATAGCCTTAAAATTTAGATTCATCAATTCCTATAAACTTATTTTTTAAAAATTATATTATAATAATAATGAAAGTAATTTGTTAGATGAATATATTACCCATCATGCATTTTTAGGTATACTTTTAAAATCAAGACATCATTTTCTTGATTAAAATGTGAAAAAGCACAATCCACACTAATTTAATCGATCAAGTTATATAAAACAAGCAATGGAAGTACAGAAGCTATATTAGACATCATTGTATAATTAAAGTTCATGATTAAAAAATTTATGGATGGAATTATATTAAGATCTGCATATTTCATAAATGGCAATTGTTATAATACACTATACAAATATTCTAGTTTTTTTCATCTTATATCATAACAATAACTTTGATTGCGATTAATCTATAAAATATCTCTATTTTGACTATATATTTACTATAGTTCTTTAATTTTTTGAATGCATTTTGCTCTAACTATTCCATAAGGGATAAATTAAATACTGCGGTCACCATAGTAACATGAATCCCATATAATATATTGTTCTTTTAGTAATGAAAAATCCTTATTCATTTCAAGATAATTACTCCTAAATAAATGTAGAGTTTATTTAATTATATACTTAGTAATAAATCATATAGTATTGCTACTCTAATACGTATATTGACAGAATTAAAATATAATATTATATAAAATTATTTCTCTTTAAATGAAGAAACACAGAAAGACTAAAAAAAATTTAGATATTTTATCCAAAAATAATGATTTATTAAAAGAACTACCAATAAACAAAATAAAATATATACAGGAACATATTGAAAATTATAAAGCGGCAAATGGCCTTGTAGTTCGATCAAAAACTACACCAAGATATTTTCATGGCATTACAGCAACACTTTTTCCCATGTTGATTCAAGAAAGAATTTTCAAATATTCACTCATATTACAAAATGATTTAAATAATATATTTGATAAATTATCAAAAAATACTGTTTTTATGATCAATAGTTTGAGAGAGGCAAAAGTTAATCAGGATTTTATAAATAAAATGTTATATATTTATGTAAAAAGTGGTGATGTGGGACACAGTAGTGATATAAGAGCTCATGTAATTCGAACAACATACACAATAGAAGAATCGAAAAAACAATCAACTTCAGTAGAAAAACTATTAAAATTTAATAGAATGGAAGCGTCATCATTCAATTCTGTCTGTTGTTCTACCAACTTGGTTACTTTACATAGTTGGGTACTTGATAAGATCAACAATGATAAAAGTGCTGAAAAAATTATTTTTGAAAATAAAGATGTTAGTGCTAACGATGGCCTACTACCAGGTATAAATTTTTAATTTAATTAATTGATAACTATCCAGAAATTTATAAACGATTCGATTGCTTTAGTTAACTTGATAGACTATCAATTCAATTGGAAATATTAATTTTTCAAGTATATCAAAAATTTTCTAATTCTTTTTTAAAGTAGGAATCCCTAGGATACTATGATTTACTAGTTATATAAAAAACATTTGTTAGCAGCAATATTTCGTTTAAAATATATTTAGAGAAATAAATTTCAATATTTTATAACCATAAAAAATTCTAAATCATTTAAAAATTCTAAAATATATAAAATATGATTTATATATTTTAGAATCTTTCGTATAAGACTTTATGTAAAATATTTTTCTCTTAGGAATTAGAAATATTTATTTAATATTTCAATAATTTTGTATGAGATGTGTCTCTAATAATTTTGATGTAATATTTTACATAATTTCCTTTGTAAATATATAGTATTTTATTTTTGAGATTTTTCAAATCAATTATAGTGATTTTTTGTTAGAACGAAAAACATTTAAAAATACATGAATATTATTAATTTTTTTCGCCGTTTATATGTGTTTTAGATTGTGTCATTTTTCTAATATCTCTAAATTACTCGTATATCTCAATATTATTTACAAAATTACGTATAATTTTTATATTCTACATATTTTAATGAACTTTATATAGCACCTATTTAATGTATATAATTTGTGTTAAGATATTTAATCATAATTCAATACTTCAATATGGTAGCATGTGATTGAGTTCGATGTATTTTATATAAAGAAACATAAAAATCGAGGGAGATAAAATATTTTATAATCTTTTTTTTTGATATTTCATAGAAAAAATTCTGTACTTTAGTAAAAGATCATTTAAGTTTAAAACCACACATCTTTAGGTATTTACTACAGTACCTGAAGTACTCTAAATCGCTTATTTTTTAAAATTATAATTTTATATTATATTTAAAATATATAAATTTATAGTAGATTCGACATTATATTATAAAATTTTAAGCACTGCTTTGTATTAAAAAGCCAATATAGATTAATTTATCGAATATAATAAAACGAGCTCCTAGATTTTGTTGAAATGATCTACCCCTTTTTAATTTTTTTAAATGATAATTTCTAATACCTAAAATTATTTCATTATAATTTATTTTACATCAATAAAATTTATTTGGTCATCATAGCAACTCATATACTTTTTATAATGGTTTATAGCTCGATGGACATAACCCTCATAAACCAATTGACCATGTGTACCCTGTAAACTGGGTATATTTTATAGTTAACTATAACTTTTTTGTTAGTTATTAGAGTAATTTCATGCTTTTTAATTGAGAAAAATTCATGTCTAGTTCTTTTTGGTGTTACTAATCTATTTGTATAATGCAAATTCATAAAAGCGATTAAAATCTGAGATTATAGTGACACGGCTGGTTATAGATTAATTTAATTAGTTCATGCTATTTTAGGTCAATAATAAGAGTGACATACGGAGTCAAAATTACCTAAAGTATTTTAAATAAGAGATGTTTAAGTAATATTTAAGCCTGAGTGATCCAATTTGGTACTGCTTGCAAAATGTGGTAAATATTCACTAGCATATTTTAATATCAACATATCCACCTTTATATAGCTCCTATGATTATATATTCGTTTAGCATAAAGAAGAGTTTTATCTATTTTAACAAACTTTTTGAGTCCATTTCTAGGGTATTTTTTATATATTTACCTTAGTTGCTGCACGTGAGTATGCTGAGTCCATTTAGATAGCTCAAGAAACACTTTGATTCTAGTCAGTGCTCTATCAAACAACAATAAAAAACTATTTTAATATTATTCTTAAGCATAATTTTGCGTGCGATTTATCTATTCAGCTAGTATTACTTAAATATTTTTGAAGTTTTAGATGAAATGGTAACTTTAAAAGATTTCTTAGAATTATTATAAGATTTGAAATTTTCTAAAATTATAAAAATGCCCTATTTTCACTCCTTTTATAATATTTTTCGTGTTTGACAAGCCAAGTTAAAAATTTTTAAATTTTTTTGAGACGAAAGCAAATATTTTCCATTGTCCTCAAAAATGCTTTAATTTAAATTTTTATTATAAGACTTTTATTGAGATTTTGAGCAGCAATTATTTAATTCTTTATCAGTCAAGAGGTCAAACTTTTGGTGCAGCTAAGTAAGGCTGTGAAGTTAGAGTTTATCAGAAATGCTTCAATAAACATTGTAGGCACCGCTGCAGAGTTGAAAACATCATTAATTTACACACTATGATTCAGCTTTCACTCAGCGGTAGTGTGGTGATTTAATCCACTGAACATCTTCATTATAAGGCGACCTCCACGACTATCATTTTCACCTATTGGCGTTGGCTTTATGGAAATGACGTAAACAGAGGCAGAAATTTACTACTGCACTCTAGTGCATCAGCATTCGATTCCATCTCCTCATCAGACTTCCTTGCACTAGGGTAAAAACTGTAATTTTCTATAAGAACATGCAATTATCATATTGTTCCTACTAATTTCTAATTTAAGGGATAAGAAAGACCCCACAAATAAATAGGCGGAACCTAACCTCCTATTTATTACCATGCTTACTTAAATAACAAGCCTATATCACAAAGCCATCTGTCCGTACTTACTATTAATTTAAGTAGATATAAATTGCTTCTAAATTATGCGCGCGCCTATATTGAAATAAAAACTGTAGTACGCGGTTAAAAGTTAAAAATACTACCATTATTAAGTGTGTTATTTTAGAACGATATTGTATCTTTAGATAGAGTAATAAGAAAGTAAATGATCAGATGGTTACCTTAAAAGTATTTATACATTGGTAAATTTATAAATAAAATATCAATTATTAGACGTATATACATGGTTTAATGCTATCTAGAAAGATAAATCAACGCTTATTTTTTCTAAATAAATAAATTTAATATTAGGCGCCTAAAAATTCTAATATTTATTATATTTATACACAAAAAAACTAAAAATTAAGAGTTCTTTATTAATGACCTTTCGTTTCCCAAAGTTCTCATTTTCCTATATATTTTTAGAATCTTAGTCGTATATTTTGATTATTAAGATATAACCAATAAATATTATGCTTTAAAGCTTACTATTTTAAATTTTCTATGATAAGTTTGTGTGAATTATATTTTTTAATTTGCCATAAATTTATTATTTTGGTCATTTCATCTCAGCTTTTTTGCGATATTTTCTAGTTTTCCACAAAAAGAAAACATAAAATTTCGTATTTTTTCAATGCAAATTCTACTGAAATTTCGCATAATTAAATGCACATATTAGATAAGTAGTGATAATGAGCTGCATATAAATACAAGATAGATAATTTGAGTTAATGTACAAAAAAATATCTATCATTTTGATTATTTTAGTTACGATGTTTTAATTTTGGCGCAGCGAATTATTAGGATGTAAGTTTAAGTTTGTCAGGCTTGCTTCAATTAACGCTGTAAGTAGCGCAGCAGAGTTAATCATTATAATTCGCCTAAAAAATGACACACTATGATCTAGCTTATTATTCTGTAGTAGTGTGGGAACTTAGCCTCATAACATCCCCGTTTTGGTTTTATTACCACCTCCACCTTTTCAATCTTTAGACGTTGGCTCATTTAGAGTCACCTCAACGCATGTAGGAATTTACTATAGCACCCTAGAGAATCAACACTTAATTTCATTCTCTCGTCAGACTTCCTCTCACCACCAGCATTGAGTATAATATTTTTTTAGAAATACGCAATTGCCATAGTGTTCCTACCGAATTCTGATTTAAGGATACAAAAGACCAAAAAAAGCGGTATTGGCCTTGATCCCGTGACTTGAGCTCATCAAAACTAACCTTTGTTTCTAAGCCATCTGTCAACATGTAAAATTTTGTGGCTTTTGTAAATTAGCCAGGTTACACGAGCACCTTTTTTTCACAAAAAAACTATATAGTAATGAAATAATCTCTAACCATATAGCAATATTTAATTATCTTATTTTAAGTTTTTGTTATATAATTTTAATTTTTCTCTTTATAACGATATTTTATTTTTTAGTTGCGAGGTTAACCCCTGGTGCAGCTTATTAATCTGTTACGTTCAAATTGGGCAAACTTCCTTTATTAAACGCTGAAAACACAGAAGCGGAGTTTTCCATTATAATGCATTCACACACTAGGATCCAGCTTATTATTCTGCAATATTGTGGGATTTTAACCCGCTAAAATTCCTTTTTGTTGAGCTTCTCTCTAGACCTACCCTATCCATGTATTGGATGCTAGATTTTGGGAATAATCTTAACAAAGCCAGGAATTAACTATTGTACCCTAGTTTATCAGCACTTGATTTCACCTTCTTATCAGACCTCCTTGCACTACGGGTATGAACTATAATTTTCTATAAGAACATGCAATTACCATGTTGTTCCTATTATGTTATTATTTAAGAAATACAAAAGAGAAATAATATAGGCTGCACTAAGATTCGAACCGGTGAGCTAAGCCTAAACTACTGAGGCCATCTGTCTGCTCTTAATAACACCATTACAATACAGAGTGACATGGTAATGTGTCTTAAAGAAATGTGAAATTTCATTAAGCTAGGAACTTCAATAATGTTTAACAGTGATGCATATGTAAAGATGTAAAAAATGTACATATATAAAAAATTTGAGAAAATTTCTAATTAGAGAAAAATATATATTTATGGGAAATATTTCTGTACCAAACTGATTATCTGCAGGTAAATAAAAAAATTTTAGAGTAACTTCTTTTTAAGTAAATATAAAATAGATAATAGAGAAACTTAAATATTCTCAATAAATTTGATATATAAGTAGCTATGTATATCAAATGCATATTTTTATTTAATGTAAAATTTATTTGTCAAAATATGAAAAGTATTTTATCAATCGTTAAATAATCTACTAACTTAAAGGGGAATTATAACTATACGATTTTTTCGTTAAACGTGATCGATTCCAAAATTTCTTTTCGCAACTTTTTTATCGCTTACGTAATTTATATTGCATGAAATTTTTAATTGACTATCATATTCAATTAATGAAGTCGCAAAATTTATCAAAAAATTTTATATTAAAATAATTTTTTTGTTCGTAATAGAATATTGCAATGTTTATTATTTATTGCGTTATGTAATATCATTCATTATTTATTGCGTTCGTAATATCATTTATTATTTATTGCATTTGTAATAGCATTTATTATTTATTGCATTTGTAATATCATTTACTAATTCAACGTATAAGAAAAACTTCGGCTAAATTACTGTGACCGTGCCCTTGATCATGAATAACCGCGCATGCTCGACAAAAATCTAACTAAATTTTATGTAATATCATTTATATTAAAATAAAGTTAATATTTCTTTCCTCATATGTTTTCTACGATATGAAAAATCAGTATGTAGTTTAATCGATTTTCTGGACTTTACTACTCGCATTTTCATACTTGGATTTAAAAGAGAGAGTTGCCTCTATTAGGTTTTTATGCTACTCCCTCACATTTTTTAAATTATCTTTTGTGTATTACTGTTCCATGTGTGTTTCCTAAGTTTTTTAAGCAACTATATCTACCCCACCTTCCGTCCATATAATTGATTCTTACTCCACGTTCTCAAAAATTATTCTTTCTGACAATGTTTCTATTTCTCCTGTCGATTAATTTTTAAAAAACAGTTCCCCACTTCATAAATTCTACTAACCATATACTACTGTTGAATTTTAAGAATCTTTACATTTATTCAATTGTTTTAAACAAAAATAGAATTCGTTTAAACAATAAAACCTCTCCCACCAAATTTGAAAATTCATCATCTAGTTTAGATGTCATGTAGTCCTGAGCGGCTGCCAAAAACTCACTAATGTACAAAGGACGATATGGTAAGATGTTTTATAATAAGTAACTGTGGGTTGTTGTAAAATTGGGGCAATAAAAAGAAAATCTTGCCACATTAAAAGTCTCTTTTATATAGTACAATAATTTTATTGAAGGTTTAAAAAAAAGATTCACACTTATGATATTAACACTATATTAATATCCCCTCTTTAATGATGAACATAGAATTACCGCACAAACGCTTGCTAAAACATTTTATTTATCAAAGATTTATCAAAATACTGTTTATGAATTCCATATCCTCACGAAAAACAAATACAAAATAATAATTTAATCTATTGCCTCAAAAGTAAATATATTTTTTAAATTGGACATGAGGCAAACAGTCAACAAGAACGAACGAAAAGTAACGATTTCAGACGCACTCTGTAATTTTTCATAAAGTAAGTCATTAAATGCAACATAATACACAGCTCGATTAAAACTATGAAAAAATTTTTTAATGTTATATTATGGTCTGTAGAGATTTTTTTATATCCAAAAGTATAATAACAATTTCTCTAAGGAGTTGAAGATTACTAATTAATATCTTATAAATCTTATGTATATAATAAGAAAATCTCAATTCAGATTTTTTACTAACTAAAAAAAGATTAGAATAATTAAGATATTAATTATTTTAATTGCAGTGTAAACTAAGAATTAAAACTATAGAGTGAATTAGACGGTATTGCTCAAGAGTTGATTTTCTTTTGATTGAACGAACTATTGTGAAATATTGAAATTTGTCTGTTCTAAAAGATCCAATGGTCTTTATTGTAAAGAGAATTACTCTCAACAAATAATTTAATTCGCTACTTTGACTATATGAGTCTTATTTCCGTCTTTTGGTATGCTAATAGTAATCGAGTAATAATTAGCTTATGATACTTACATAGTAAGGTTTTCTTTGAAGCATATTTTGATATTCATTAATCCATGATTTGAGAGTATTTATTTAGATTTCTAGAGTTTAAAGACTATCTTTTGTATGAAAATACAAATATGATGTTGTATAGGTGCTTAAAACGAATGCAACAATCTTGATTTTTACAAAGAATTTCTAAAGTTATTGTGAAGATTAATAAAAATAGATAGCTGTATAATATCATTTTCCTCCATTAATAATTTTTACTAAAAAGAAGTTATATTTACAAATTAAAAGAGAGAATTCTATTAATATCTTAGTGTATAATTCTCCTAATTTTAGACAATAAATTTTTATAATGTTATTATACAAATGTCTTTAGTTATATTGCATATATAACAGCAATTTATTGATAATTAAAAATTCTTATCACCGCCATCTATAAATTAGAGATATATTAAAATTAATGACCTGTATGTAAAATATATGATTTTTTGGAAATTAATAGACTCTAACCATTATAAAAAGTAGAAATAACTAAATTATTTAATATCAATTTATTAGAAAAGCAATAACTAGATTATTAAATCTATATATTTGAAAAACTCCATAAATTTATGAGTTATAGAAACACTGTGCTTTTATATGGCTTAGGTAAAATAGAACATAATTTTATGGTAAAATTCTTTTTTCACGATCTAATTCTAGAATTTCTATTTAATAAACTAATTCGAAGGTTATATTCGAGAAATCATCAAATTTATAACCATACACTATACTTTTAATTATAACTAAATAATGTAATTTTATAATTATAATAATAAATAGGAAAGGTGTATTTTTTATATCAAATAAAATAAAAAATATAGGAATTGGAAAATTTGTTGCCATTGCGTGGAATGAATATCGTAAAAAACTAGTGAACTCTGAAGATACAAATGAACGATTATACATTCTTATTATTACTGATAAGAACAGCATATACACCGTTGATGAAGTAAAATTAGCTGATTGTATTGTTGAATTTATCAATAGTGCATTAGAAACAGAAAAACTATCTATTTAATAATGTATAATTACATAATTTTCAAAAAATTTATTTAATAGTAGGAGCGTCCTGAAATATTTTGTGTACCATTTGTTGACTTGAAAAGTAAACTATCAGTCGATGAAAGTACTGGTAAACTTTATTATTGTGATAGTCAGAAAGGTTTTGTTAAAGGTGAAGTATCGTTGGTTTATTTCAAGTAATTCTACTTACAATAATATTTAAATAAAAAAATATTGATTTTTATAAATAGTACTGGAGATAAACCATACCACTATAAAAATGAAAACATGTGGGAAGTACGCTCAATGATAGAATTTTCAAGTGCAATAAAAATTCCAACTCTTGGTATGCAACTACTAAAATTTATAGATTTATCAAAAGAAATAAATAGAACAGATCATCTGTAAGTGGAGGAGTGTTAAAACCATTCAAGGAAAAATTATCTACATTATTTGTCCAAAGTCTTTATTACGGACAAAATCCTTCATACTTTGAAAAACTTATCTATATGGCTTCAAAGGAACCAGACAATTATCTTGTAAGGAATAATCAAGGAGAACTTATGACTGTTGAAAACATATTGAACCTAATTGAATCATACGAAAACGATTCAGATCCAGTCGTATTTAAAGGTATTTCTGTCCAAAACGTCCAACTTCAACTGCCCAATTTAACTACCTTAAGTATCATTCTGAAGAAGAACCTACATTTGTGAATGTATACCATATCTCACTATATGGGGACTATATATTCACGACTCAAAAAAGGAAATCTATAATCGAATTGCTGGATACAGTTGTACATGTAAATGTAAAAATTTAAATGAAGTGATAAATCACTTATTCATTCTTCTATTGTTCTTTACTAATTCCAAATACACATTACAAAATTTGATTCTACCCATGTTACATTTAGATGTGTGAAAAAGCATTATTCAGTGAACTAAATTTCTTATAAAATTGGCCCTTTTAAACCAATAAATACTATTTTATTGATTTCTTGCTTCATTCTATACCCTATTAATATCTTAATATTTATTAGCTACACTGTGCGGATTCAAGTCATATTCTTTCGAGCTATGTTTCATAAGTCTCAAATAAGAACTAAATGTTGCGAAAAAATAATTTCAATATTATCCAATAGTTATATCACTTGATGTATTTAGAATAATATATAGTAACAATATTTCCAAAATGTAGATCTTAAATTTTTTAGCTAATACTTCAATATTAATGTAATGAATTAATATTAAAGGTAAAAGACTTGTGTAATTTTAATAATCATGTATTTTTTATATCTTTTTATATATCATTTTTCTTAAGATGCATTATTTACACAGAATATGGAATGATATAGCGTGATTATAGCTAGAACTTTCTTATATTATTATTTTATATATTGACGTTAGTTGTGAATAAAGTAACTATTTAATAAGGAGAAATAAAAAAAGTAAATTTATTATAAATATTTATGATATATATAAGTTTTTATTTTATGAGGAAGAATCGGCTCAGTATAATTAAAAAATTTATATTAAATAGTTGTTAAATTTCCTGAGCTATTAGTTATTTAAAATAAAATTTTAAATTGACCTCAAACTATTAAATATTCTTTCTGTGACTAATTATATTAGTTATTTTTAATATAAAATAATTTAGATAACAAAAAGTTTCTTTTAATGAAAATTTAATATCAATTTTAAAATGTCTTTGACATTATTTTTTGTAAATTAAAGTTAAAAATTCTTGATATAAAAATATATAATTCTATGATAACTTCAGGTTCTACATAATAATAAAAAAATCTAATACACCACTCAAATACGAGTATAAATAAAAAAAGTAATTAAATCAATTGCTTTTAGAATATTTATAAAATTTTTAAATGAATAATATATTCCGCTAATAATCCTTGATTTATAAATTTTAGTGTGTCAATAAATTATAATATGAAATAACCTATCATTACGAAAAATTGGCCGTCAAAAGCATAGTAAATCTGTACTAAGACTAAATTAAGAGTTCAGTAGAATTTTTTGCTGTTTTCATGCACCTAATAAAAAAATTCATCGTGCGATGCAGTTTAAATGTCATATTAATAGTGATTTTTTATTAAAATGTCTTTTTTAAACGAATTCTTGACACCATAAGAAAACTAACACAGCTTTAATTGTATAAATTAAATCACAGTAATAGAATACGCGATGTTCGTAACGAATTAATTCAGCTAAAAAAGATCAAATTATTTGAGAATGTTTTTTTAGTATTCTATATGAAAAAACATCAAAATCTAAAAAGGGACATTTTTTGAGGGCCTAAAACTGACTTTATGAAAAATTTTCACTTAAATATTCTTGAAAATATTTGTATGCGAACGCACTGTAAGAATTGTCGAAACAATTACAAAAGGGTCCCATGTACAATTTGTGACTAAGAAACTTAATTAGGTACGTTTACATTGATTATTTTGATTTAATTAAAGAAAAAAGGAGGCAGGAATTAATAGCACAAATTGATGTGGCTAGGACTTGTAAACGCAAATACCATCCTGGGAGAGTTTGAGTCAATTAAAACATAGAAAGATTTGATGACATAGACATATGGAAACATTTATCAAGCGTTTACTACGATTTAAGTTCAACCTTCTCTTTAATTAATAATAATTCAAAATTTTCAACAATTAGTCGATAATTTGGAATAATTGTTAGACTGGACTCTTTTTACTACATTCAAGAGACATATAATTATTTGAGAAAATTTCAAGGACAACGAGGAATACACAGAAATAAGAGTGAAGCTTATGAGAAGCACTAGAATGAAAATACTGACAAATAACCCATAAAATATGGAAATTAATTTCTTAGTCCCTTAGAGAGTTTAAGTTTGATAATAAAATTAACGACAATTACATTTTCGTTGTATATAAAAACATTGATGAAATATTAGCACTGTACTTCGCCACTCTTTTAATTTATTCTTTTTCCGAGGGTTTCGAGCTTTTCCGAACAATATAACTCAACTATAAACTAGTCTGATTTCAGTATCTCTATTTTCTAAAACATATTTGAGTTTTTTTATTAGTCTTGTTTCATCATTTATAGAGGCAATCAATTTATAATATTTTATTTTTATATACGTGTGTACGCCATTAAAACACTGTTGTTGTAGTAAGTTTAATTGTAATTCATAATTAAATGTGTAGAGTGTTGAGAAAAGAGATAGTGGCAGTGTTAATGATGTATCGTATATATATATATATATAGTAAAGAATATATTAACACATTTTTCTAAGGAATTCCGAATAATTCCGATTAATTTTATAGGCTGTTATTTTCGGAATGAGTCAGATTAAAACCACCATTCGCCTGCTAGAGTAAGATTTTCAAGGATTCAATATTTATTGCTAACGTTAATAAACAGAAAAATTAAAAAAAAATGTTATAACTTAGTTCTTTAATTTTATCTATTACAAAATAAGTTAGGTTAGAAGATTTTTAATTAATTTTAGCATTTTTACCTTGGAATTAAAATGTTAAATATTAATTATGTGAAAAACTCATATTTATTGCAGCGTATAGCATTTATTTTTAATAAAAGTATGCATCTCAAGGTTTCGGAATAAAAATATTCGTCTAATTTATTTCAAAACAGACGAAATATTTCATCAAATTAATTCGAAATTCAGATGACTTAGTTGCAAAAGCTATAACGTGTTTACAAACCCAACGCGAACTAGAAGAATGTTGCTCTCTACTGTTTTTCTTAATTTCCGATCTTTGTTTCTGAAATTTGTAGAAACGACATGGTGATTACATAAGCGGACAGATGGCTTAGTGGTATAGGCTAAGTTCGCTAAGTTCGCTAAGCTCGCTATGCTCGAGGTCACGGTTCGATTTTAGATTCCGCCCACAGTTTTCACTCTAACCTATCTTTAATCCAAGTTAGTAGGAGCACTATGGTAATTATATGTATGTAAAAAATTATAGATCATTCTGGTAGTGGTGGAAACCTGATGGGAGAGTGAAATTGAGTGCTGATACACTAGGGTACGATAGTAAATCCTTGCCTACGTTGAGGTAATTCCCGTAGAACCAACGTTCAATAGATGGATAGGGTAGAGGTGGTGGTCCTTCAAAACTAGGATGTTTAGTGGGTTAGATTCCCACACTACCGCAGAATAATAAGTTGGGTCTGGGCGTGTGATTTCGTATGGGTAGACAATGATGGAAAAATCCGCTGCGATACTTACAGCGTTTAATGAAGCAATTCTGATCAACTTGAACTTCACTGTCTAATAAGCTGCACTAGGGGTTTGACCTCATAACTTTAAAAACTTCATGTGCATATTTATGATGAATAATTAGCTGCGAGTCAAAAAACTGTGCGTAAAAGTTTAATTTCCCTCCAAACTTTGGGCGCTTTTTATTTTCTTGATGATTCTGGCGATTTCCACATTTAACACTGTACCATAATTTTGGATCATATACATAAACCATAGTCTTACCCACCTAGTAACAGTATTATTATAAATTTATTATTATATGATGACAAAATACAATATTCTTACGACGTTCCTAACCACAATTCTTTTTTAAACGAAGCTAACTGTCAAAAGTAAACAAATTTTGTGGCAACCCTTGTCATTCAAAAATTCTGTAACAAACTATGATATATAGAAATATATAATCATCAATTTCTGTTTGTTGTCAACGATCCGAATATATCACATCCATCACAGTCATTATTAGCTAATAAAATAGGCTTAAAGGAAGTCTGCCAAGTCGACTATCGCTTTTAATAGAATTTCTACCACTCTGATAGCGTTGATACCATTCACAAGCTCTATATCGACTCGTATGATCATTTAGAAATGGGTTGTAATGTTATCAAGATGATCACTTAGAAAAGGTTTTTTATGTTAATAAGTGCTAGTTTTACAGAGATTTACGAAAAAATTTAATACAAATCCTATATCCCAGTTTTTCTGTCATGATACCGCACAACGTCTTGTAAAATAAAAAATTCTGTTATCTGATTGTAATATTTAAAAAGTTTCCTACTTGGTACGTTAAATGATTTATTTATTACAATATTTGGGATTTTTGAGAAAACGAGTGAATTTTAAAACACTTTTTTATAAAGCTTCAATAATTTTTGAACACACCACGTATAATTAGCTCAACAATTTTAGAAATAACTCTATTTTAGGACTCCAAATGATTCGATGAAAGTATTTTTGCATCAAATAATAATAATTATTTAATAAGTCTGAATAAAACTGAATGCTGCTTTTTAAAGCAATACATTACTATCAGAAAATGAACATTAGGTTCATTTTATGGATAATTTGTAATGTTACATTTTACTTATTACTCGAGTATTTAAAATATCTTATAATTTCACTGTCAAAATATATAATTAATAAGGCATTATATATAACTTGTAATATATTAGTACGCTGAAGCTTAATTTAGAAAATATTAATAGTGAATATGGGAAGATAGTTGCAATGTTGAGCATACCACGTAATTACAGAAAAAAGGTAGATTCCCATTAATTTTAAAATCAATGGAAAGTTTAAACTAACCGAACTTAGATTAGAATATTACTCATATTTTTATGATTTTCGCTGCAATCCTTAAAATCAAATAAATTATTGTTGTGAAGGAAAACTACTATTCTGAAGGGAAAAAAAATGTCATAATGAATTAATGTATTAATTTTAGTTAAATTTCACGATATAAGAAATTCACAAAAGATCACGTTGCTAGATTTTCCGAATTATTCTGAAAATAATTAATACTGAATATCACTAAGTACGAAAATAAGCAAGATCTAATCAAAGTAACTAGAATAATTCTATTATTTCAGATATTACTATATTATTTCAGGTATATTACGATTATTTCAGATATTACTATATTATTTCAGATATTAGTTCTGATAGGACAACATGCTTCTAGAGAAAAGTCTGTACATTCAACAAAATATTTAAAAATCATGGCATGAAAATCATCATAAAGTACAGATAAATATTTTAAAACATTGAAGTCGCTTTCCTATAAATTATAAAAACTACATAGCTTACAGTAATTGATCGATAGAATTTTTTTTATATTTTAGCATATATATTACAATTATATTAAAGCTCAACGAAATACATAAACAGTAATAATAGTATTAATAATATAGTTGTTCTACAGAGTAAAGAAACATTATTCAATTGGAAACAGATAATCAATTACACAAGGTCAGGAATAAAGAGATAATTTGGAAAAGACTTGATTTACCATTATTGATTGTTTTTGATTATCATATCAAATGTAGCTCTTTCTGCTTCCCCGAGTGAAGCAACAACTTGTGCTATTTGACTTTGAAATGTGTTCTAGAAAATGAAAAAAAACGTTAATATATATATATTAAATACGTAAATAAACAGTATTATTAAAAAGTCAAAAGAAAATACCTGAATTCTGAATATTTGGGCTACAGTATTCTTACAAACAGTGGCATCGTCACATTCTATTAACATGAGTATCAAACTTCGAATAATTTTGTAATTAGCTTCATCGTTTCCATGACGAAATAGGATATCAGATTTATGCATAATTAATTCACCTAAATATTCCAAACAAAAGTTAACTTCATCAGCAGTTACAGGAAGAAGATCACACCAATTTACAATTTCTTGATCTGGGTTCTTGAAAAGTTGAGGAGCATACTTTATGTATCTTCCATATGTTGCCACACAATTTGCTGTAGCAACTATATTGTCAACATTATTAGCATCAGGATCTTTAATAAATTTTGCAAGTATGGAATGGATTGTGCCAAGTAGTTGAAACAAGACGTCATACCTGCTTGTGCAATAAGACCGAGTCCAAAAGCAGTAACTTGCCTCATATCTGGATCAATAGATGATAGATAATGTAACATTTTAGGTACAAAATCATTAGAACAGTTAGAAGCACCCTGAGGAAAAAATTCAACGAGATCATCATAGACACAAAAACCAAAACGAATGTACATACTGCTTCTTTTATCATTAAGACAGAGTAAAATCGCTTGATACATAGATTCAATAGCACCGATAAAGTTACCTCCATAAATTTTAAATAGATCATGAATTGTAGACTGTATACTCTGAAGGATTACATCATTGATGGACATTTGTTCTTCTTCAAATTCGGCGTAAATTAATTCATCATCATCGTCCCCTTTTAAAGTTTGAGCCTGTGATAACTGTTCGTCATACTGAAGTAATTCTAATATTTTAGCGTTGAATAAATCACCAATATATTTTATTTCGTTCGGAGTAAGAGCACCAGTACCAAGTCCATTAACACAGCAAGTAAAACTTTCTAAAATATCTCCAAACATTTCGTCAGAAGGAATCATCTTTAATGTATAACAATAACACATTCTTGACACTATTGTTCCATAGATTAAGTGCATAAGGTAGATTCCCATTACGTACAAGATTATTGAATAGCGATGCAATACACTCAGAAATGTAGGTGAGAATATTATGACCAATGTGTTGTTGGAAAAGTTTTAAAAATATTTGCAATATACATTCCACATATTGCGTAAACTCACCTCGAATATTTTCAGCTAAACTTGATATTAGTTCAATGACTGTACATTTATCGTTTAGGAGATCATCATTGTAATGGTATATCGATGAATCTCCATCACTATCGTCCGAAAAGGTACTAATCATATTTAAGTTATCATCACTATTTTTTGAAAGCATCTCAAGCAGTTTAGGAACAATTTTAGGTATAATTTGTTTCATATGTTCTGAACCGGTATAAGACAATTTTGTAAGTAGTGTGTAGTAAGTAATTTCAAGCTCTTCTTTGTCAGGTGAATTATTGCTAAGTTCACCGAATGATTCAACATATTTAACAATAGTTGGCATATATGGTTCCACAAATGAACATATTTTAGCACGAGCAGTAGGATTACCTTCATAATCATATGACGATGTGATTACAATAACACAATCCAACAACTGACTCATAGGCTGATGAAAATTTGGAACATTGACAATATTGCTACAAATAACTAGCAACGCTTGTAAAAAGTTAATAATATATTGTTCAAATTTGACTCCAAGACGCTCGCATAGGTGTTTGATACAATTAGTTACAGCTCGTATCAACAAAAATATACCATCACGGTTTAAATGATTGCAAATATTAACAGATAAAAAATAGAAGAATATTGCACATATTTCCAGAATATAACTCCATCAGTTCATCATTACAACCATCGATAATATTGATAAATGCAAATACAGCTTGAGATTGAACTTTAATATAATTATGATTTTCAGCAACTTTTAAAATAAGAGGGAATACTTCAGCATGATAATGTTTATGAAAATAGCCGGGGAAATCTGATGATAACTGCCCAATTGTATTTATAGTAGAAAATACAATCTTCGGGTTTTGACTTGTAAAGAATGGAGCTAATGTTTTAACAATTTCAGGGTAGCATTGGTTTCATTTGTTTAACACATCCTTCAGCAACTGCTCCTAACGATACAATAGCAGCATCTTGATATTTCCAATCAGGACTTTGTAAAAACTTTGTAACTATGTTTATTACTACTGGAAGTACGCATTCACCTTTCAATGAGCACGCCAATCGATCCAATGATGTTTCTCCAAAGTAAGCACTATCACCTTGATTTTCATTGCTGTTGTCATCATAATCTGTAAGCCATATTTCAAGTGCTTGTTCGTCAATATCAGCTAATAATTTGTAGGAGAACTCGATAATTGTTGGGGTATATTTGGGGCACTGGCTTCTAATAGTTCCACTTAATTTTTCTACAAAGCTAATCAATCCTTCAAAAACATCGAATGAGCGTGTTTGGTCTAATTCAGGGTTTTGCAACAAACCCAACAAAACTTTGACAGTACTTTCTACATTTCCTTTGAATAATCTTGCGTGATATTCCAATAAGGACGTCATATGTATCATAAAATCAAAACCAACAGTTGAGGGAACCAGCGCTTGAGTAACATTTATCAATGTTGGAATAAGGGCTGATAGTATACGGATTTGACTTTTTTCTTCGCATTCTTCAGCCAACATTGATAAAGCTTCAACAGTGAGAACAGTTTTCTAAAAAGATATGTATAAAAAATTATGTAACAAATATGGATAATTTTAATTCTTAATTTGCAGCCATAAGAAAAATTTTATGCGTGTTTTTTACCATGCACATATATACTTTATTACAATCACTACATTAAGTAGATATTTAAAAGTTCTCTCATAGTACATTCTATGAAAACGTAGTATATTATACTGTATTATGATCGTAAAAGTTACTATTTATTCGATAAAATAGTGGTATCTCTATAAAAAGGAATGTTAGGTGTGAATCGTGAACCATAATCAATAGAGTAGTGACAGAAAACTATTTACTACTTAATCACATCAATATATATTATTAAATATACTTTATACGATAATGTTCAAGAAACATTATGATTATATAAGTATTAAACTAATATAATAGTAGATCATCAAGTCTGAGAAAAATGCACCAAACTTCCAACAAAATATTTCAAAAATAATCAAATGATAAAGTATTTCAAAAATAATCAAATGATAAAATATTTCAAAAATAATCGAATGATAAAATATTTCAAAAATAATCGAATGATAAAATATTTCAAAAATATTCGAATGATAAAATATTTCAAAAATAATCGAATGATAAAATATTTCAAATATAATGTTACACATGAGCGACAGCAGTAATTTTGGCTCTATAACATAAAACTCCATCAACAAATATTGTGCCTTACTCATATAGTTAAAGCAAGCCTGTAAACTCGATGTATTAAAAGACCAAAGGAAATAAAATGAAACGTCATATTGATATGTATAAAAAATAATGATATAACTTAAATTTTCAATATAGAATAAAAAAATGATTTTAAATCTCACGTAATATTTTAAAGTTTAATATCTTCAAATTCTATTTTTAGTACATAAATAAAAAAAACGATGTTAATCTCGCCAAGAATTTTAGTTAAAAATATTATATATATATATATATACGAGCTATACGTTAGATAACGTCACCTTTACGACGCATGTGTAAGGTTCTATCATTAAATAATAGAGTTTAAGTAGTAACTATATATTATTTAACAAACAAAATTTTTATAAAAGTGTTGAAATTTTACAATTTTATATATGGTGGATTACTCAAACAGCGATGAATCAATGAGGAAACCAACATTTTCAAGTAAATGAATCAACTTTTAAATCAGAATAAACGTGATACGTCTATTGACCGTGGGAAAGTTTCGGATCAAATAAGAAGATTGATTATTATGTATTGTAATGAAGTGGCGACTAGCACATCCATATCTAGATTAGTTTCGTTATCAAATAAAACTGCGTCATAGATTGTTTTATAATACCTAAATGTGGCAGTAATACAAGAACTAAAAAAATGACGACGCAAGATCAAAATTAAGACCAACTCATAAGAACATCATAAACTTTTTAAGCGGAGATCCGACAATAATGTTAATTTACCGTTTGCATAAAGCTTATATAGACTTATTAATTGAAGCATGTACGATTGCTACTGATAGTTAGTTGATAGTTGATAGATGCATAAGGGCGTTTCACTAAATGCTAAAAAATTTAATAACTGTAGCCGAACGGAGGAACAGCCATACAACTATAGCAGCTAGTCTATCTAATACGAAAGAGTTCAATCGCAATTACTTTAAGAGAGAGATAGCCAATTTATTTTAATAGATGAGTTCATTGCTGAGTGTTACGTTAAGAGCTTATAATGATGATAGTTGTGAATATATTAATAATATATTAGTATAGGTGCAAAGAAGAGCTATCAAATTTCTATTATAGCATCAATGAATAAATATGGAATATTTATAAATTTCTTTAAAAATAAAAACGAATATTTGTTTTAATTCAACAGTAAATGTAAATGTCTAGAATTAAGAATTAAAAGTCAAATCTTCATTACGAATAACGCATGAATTCATCAATTAAAGTGTTTCAAGAAATCCTTAGTAATAAAAATATTAATTTGATGTATTTACCTCCTTGTTTCCGACGTCTAAATCCCATCGAAAATGTATTTATAGGGTGGAAAAAGTATTTTATTAGAAAGGAATCAGAAAATGTAAAGATTTTAATTATTTTAATTGAAAAAGAAATTACGTTAGAATAACTATGAATCATTTGATAGGAAATTGACCATGTATATTTCAAAATAATTAATTCTAAAGTAATTATTGAGTCAGCGAATATTTATTTGTTAAATCAGTTAAATAAATACAAAAATTTAATCCTATTCAACATAATCTAATATCAGCTTATTTTTAATATTTTTTCAATTTTCTTTTATAAGTCTAAAGATTACTTTATTTAGCTTAAAAACACAGTTTATATACATAGATTAGATGTATATATATATATAGCTTAGATGTATATAGAACTATAAATTCATATTTACAAATTCTGAACCACGTGACATTATTGAACGAAAAAGTGTCGCTATTGAACGTAAAACCTATATAATTATTTTTATGTCAATAAAACATTCTTAATAAGCAATTGTTATAAAGTATTTTGTCACATGTAAGAACAATGTTTTTAAAAAAACACTTAATTCAGGCAGATAAAATCAACTTATAGTATCAAATGTGTATTACAGTTTGAATAAAATGTCAATCACACAACTTTATTAAAATAATTCATCCGTTATTTGAAATGAATTTTTATGTGTATAGCTTTCATGTCAATATTTAATCATAAGCATTGTTATAAGACAAAAAAGAATTCACAGTATGTAGCTCATTTAGGGATTTTGTATTTTTCTATTAATCAAGATTAAACCATACTGGAATTTATATTAAATTTGTAGAATAATATTTCATAATTGAGTGAATGATAATTCTTAATAGAACAGATACCTACACACTCAATTAATAAATAAAAACGATAATAAATACAAAGCATAATACAATTTTTCGAGGATGTACTATAATCACGTCCATTAGACCAAATATACCTTTTAATTAAATTTTGCAACTCAACATAAAATTATCTATTAAAACGCACGTTGAAAATTATATAACTCTACTTATATATCTATTAGCGAAAAATGTATATATATGAAATTCTACATCCGATAAAAATACTCTTACGTTAATACTTTAATTAACTATATATAAACATATATATATATATATATATATATTCATATCGTATGAGGTATGATAAAAAAGAAATAATTTTTGATCTAATTCTCTAATGAATGATCTGCAGAAACATGCGCCTTTCACTAAAATATACAATAAGTTTTTATAATATCAAAGTCAACTATAATGCAATAAAGGAAGCTAAAATAATAAAAGATATTTTCTTTTGTAATATGGTTGATTCATTACGAAAGTATTCTTTTTAGTTGTGTAAAAATTAACACATTCTATAGACGAATGATACCTATTAATAAAGATATCCCTTTATTCATATATCTCTAAAAAGAGTAGAGATATTTACTTATCTCTACTCTTGCAATTGGATAAATATAAAACTTTGTTACGTTAACTCAGAGCAAGCTTACAATAATAAAATAACACTATTCTTATAATTTCATGAAAAAATTGATATATCTATTTTATTCTAAACATCTCAGGTTATTAATTCAATTATTTTTTAATATATATTATATTATTACTTTTGGCTCTGTTTGATATGTCTGGAAACAAGACATAAAAAATTGAGCTATTTGAGGAAGTATTTGTGGAAGTTCAGCTCCAAAAATTGATGGTAAATATCTAAATTAACATTTATAGACTTAAAATTTATTAATAAAAATCCTTACATAATAGAATTTAAAGCAATTTCATTTAGTACTGGTTCAGTTGATGTTATACAATTTGCTATAAATCCAACACCTTCCTTCCATGTGTTAACTCCATCTTCTAAAGTTATAACAAATTGAGCTGATATATTACAAATGATTTATAAAACTTATACCATAAAATACTTCTATTAAAGCAGTAAGCAGTGAAACTAATTTCTTCCTTATCGATGGATCAGTCTCTTTAACACAAAGTTCAGGCAACAGCGATTTAGCTAATGTATATGACTGTTGTGTTATTTCTTGACGCTGTTGGGATTTTCGTAGCATCATTTTTAGCGTTACACACGATAAGTTTTTTAGCTAGAATATACATTACTCAATGGCAATCATATTCCTCTAATACTCGAATATCAGTATTTGATGATAAAACATTCAATAATAATTGAGCACGATTATCCACTGGAATAGAATTAATTTGTGTCTATTTGATAAATTAATTATTATGTATATTCATAAATTAGACTAAAATATAATTAAAAAAATATATACTTCTGCACTTGCACGTATTTTATCATCATTATCGGTTAATTTAGCTAACAATGCACAAAATTGTTCTACATGTTGTTGATTTACCATCATGTTCATTCAACAAAATTCAAAATTTCTTCAAAAAAAAATATTTCACAAGAAATTTGACAAAAACGCCAATTAATATGAAAAACTTGATGATAGTGAGAAAAAAATCAAGCGAGAACAAACGACCTATGATCGCAAAATGTTCGGTAGATTAATGCTCACGAGGGTGATCATCACCACTTGGATACTTTTTAAAATTTAAGTATTATTGTATATATATATATATGCATATAATATTATATGATATTCACCACTTTGTTTCAACATGATATTAAGTCAATTTCTTAATAATTACTAGGATTATATTTGTTATTGATGGATTAAAATTATGAATTAAATTAAGTACAGTTTCAATATATATGATAAGTGAAAATTAGTCATTCGAATAAAGTATATCATAAATAATTTGTATAGTGAATATATACTATTCTGAAAGAATTCATCATAAATCATTTATAAATTAATTCATATTTTTATTGAAAAATCATTTATTTAATCGCTTGGAAACATTTGGTATATCATTTAATTTTCTAACATCCATAATCAAAAATTTATAGGTCGTAGAGAACAATGTAGCGATTAGTAGATTTTGACTAATTTAATCCATCTTAAACTACTTAAAAATCTGTCGTGATAATTGGTAACTCGTTCATAATAACACTCCCTTCTATTACAAAATCACATAAAATATGGATAATTAATTTGCATTTATATCTATTAAATCATTTATAATACTTTTATCAAGTATGGAAAAGGTAATGAACAAATTTCCCGCCGATGTTAAATATCTACAAACATTAAGATTTCGTTAAAATTATTATTTCTGATTATATAAATATTTCAAAAATACGTTCTAAATTATATTTTTTTGAGTTAACGGGATTTAACATTATTTCCTATCAAATATACTTGTGAAACTATTCCTTTCGTTTTCTTTCCTTTACTTTCACAAGTCATTAAATAACTAAAAATCTCTAGAAAAAATAACAAATTTATCTTCTAATTTTTGATATAAAGTTAATCAAAAATGAGTCATCTATTAATTTAATTCTCCTGCCAAAAATCGTTAAATGACCTTAGTCACGTAATGTGCTATCTTCCAATAAATTAGGTCACTTTAATAGCTGTGTAATTTTTTTTTATATTTAAGGTATAAAACTTTATGGATTTTTTCAATATTTTCCAGATTATTATATCCAAAGTTGAACAAAATTAGGTTTACGGTTAATGACCGTATTAAAGATATTAATTTATTTTATCTGTTCAACAAGCGGATTATTCTTATCGACTTAAGTGTACCTAGGTTAATTGAGTTATTGTTGTCATTTTTATAATTGAATTCGTAAAGATAGTTTTTTAAAATCTTAAGTAACAATGCTACATTTTACAGTACTTATATTCCTCTAAGTCATATAAGTTTTAATCATAACTCACATGCGTGTATAATTTAAATATTATGTTGTGTATTAAAGATATAAGTCATGTTAGTTTTACTGCATATAATTTTAATTCACTGTATTATTCTACTCAATACGACTTAGAGAGTGATTTTCTTCCTTCTATATAACCACTCTCCACCAAAGTACTCGTTGAATATCCTATTAATTTGGCTTAGTATTATAAAAGCGGATGATTTTATGTTAATCGCTTTAATTAATATTAACGCAATTGACTCTTTAGAATAAACTTTTTTGAACATATTGACTTTTAAAATATAGTATGAAAACATAAATTTTTAATCTTTTATTTACATTACAGCAAAGACTTTTTATATATTTGTTGAATTGTTTTCTTTGCTAAACATATCATAAAGACTAGTATAGTTTAATATTATTCATTTTTCTCTATCAATATTTGAATTTTTTTATAAAATGTTTAATATATCATAGATATAATAACCATCGTTTAATGGTTCTATTCTTAGTTTAACTTAGATTATTTAGCAGATGCTTTATCTAATTAAATCTTTGTTTAAAATTTCAAACTGAATACTAATGCTGTTATTTAAGAATTAATATTCTTACATAGGAAAAACATACAATGTTTACATTTTAATCATTTACACTTCAAAAAAATGTAAAGCTGACCTAAATCATCTTAAATTTAGGATTTATATTAAATATAGAAAGATCTAAGCAACAGATAGTGAAAATATGTTATTTAAAATATTTTCTTCTTATATATTTTTACATTTAATAGTATTAATGGTACTCACTTTTGAACCTGTAAAACAATACTTCTCAACCAAAGTTAGTCAAAAATTTAGATAAGCTAATTCACCTCCGTAAGTGACTGGTTCGTTTATCAAGTGACTTACTCAGTACAACACACATACATGGTCGTTGCGTCTGTCAATCGTCTCTGTACGTCTTAACGTACAGATTTGTTTCGTCATTCTTTTTATGGATTATTATATGTGCGGAAACTTTTAGGTATACATTCTATCTGATTGTTGGTTAGTGTTCCTGTTTCTGCGTGGTGCTAGCCTTTTACATTCATACAGACACAATTGAATCTTCTTTGTTACCTTTAAGCTGAAAAATCATAACTGTCGTAATGAAACTCCTCTGGCTTATTTGGATATATTTCGGATTTTTTATTTAGAAAATACCGTAATGCTTAGTATTCCTTTCAGAGATGGTTCACATAGTAATACTGTTGTTCTTTTATATATTATTCCGATTTTATTTAATTATTAAAATATACAAAAATTTTGGTTCGCATTATAAATTATAGCTTCGTATCAACAATCCTAACTTCTCCATATTTTAATACCTTTTTCGCTCGGACAATATCGTACGCATGCTCCCACGATCATGTGGGTTTCTGTTTTTGGTATCTTTGGTGGTCGATCTCAGTTTTTCTCAAAAAGAAATAATGTTTATTTAATAAATATTCTAATAATGATAAAAAATCCGCATAAGTGCAAAATTACGTTATTTATATACAATATTATGACACGTATTGTTATTAATTTGTTGACACACTGCTTTAAGAGATAAATTTTTTTCGAAACGCCTGAAATTAATTTGTTATTAATTGTGCTAAATTTCATTTTTAGTTGTATATTCATTAAAAATGCTCAGAATGTTTTATCTGAAACTTTTTGGTCCCACATTCTTGTTCATCTATGTTTGTTAGTCTTCATAGGAATAAGCAATAAAAAGATTCGTATATACTATTATTCATTGAAAGAATTTGATATAGTTAAGATGTGCAGGTTCCACATATTTTTCATGCTGATTATAAAATAATCGCAAAACGAAAATTCGGCCATGGCGAAAATTCGGCCGCGCGTGCGCGGTTGAATTTTCTCAAAAAGCAACAATAATTCAAAACAAATTAATCAAATTTCCAAGAATAAAGTTTTGCTATTAGTTCTAAATATGTCATTTCATAATATGAATTGTAATTTATACAAATGTTTTTGATAGATAGTAATTTTTTTTGATATATAGATACAGAGTTTTTTGATATATTCGCCATACTATATTCAATATCATTTTCTATATTACTTTGATTAATTTTTAACTTTTCAAAGAAATTGGATATTCCAGGATGACATTGTTCAAATTTTTCAAAAAAATGGCGATTAAAAACCTCCGCAGAATTAGAGGTCAAAGGAATATTATTTATGACTCGGTCATAGGCATTCCAAGTTTCAACTGGATATTTCGTTCCTTTCAGATAATTTTTTTCGAAGTATTGGAAAAAATGTGACAAGTTTATATCTGGAAAAGCTGACGATTTTTTTAGGATTTTTGTGTACTCAATTTCGACAAATTCTGGGGGAACAAATGCCAAAGATGTTATACATTTCATATAAAATCGAAATTCATAGTTTTTTAAAAACTCAATACTTAATCCAAGTTTCTGAAGTTTTCTCCAAATGTTCTGTCCAAAGTGAAATAAACAAAAATATATTTTAGATTTTGTTGCTTTTTTAAAAGCAACGAAGGCAGCAAATTCAAAATCTATAACTATAATAGGTGGAAAGTTCGGTGTGCATTTTTCCACGACGAAATTGATTGCTCTGAGGTAGTCACACTCTTTTTTTGTTTTTAGAAGAATATAGACAAGAGGATAGACTTTTGAAGCAACGCTTGCATGCAGAATGTATAGTTGATAGAAATCTTTAGGGCAAACTTTGAAGGTACCATCAGCAATCAGAATTTGAGAATTTTTGAGGTGGAGTAGATTTTTTTCTGTTGCAAAAACAACAATCCTATCATTTACTTCATTTCCAGTATCAAGCAAACAAAATTTTTCATCTCGAAGAGTATTGATCTGAAGTTCTTCCAAATTTCTTGATTTATCAACAGTGATTGATTTTCTCTTCCGAATATTTTGAATATTTTTATAAATATGTTTTTTATTTAAAATTGGTAATTCGAATGATTTCGTATCACATGTTGAAACAGAATATACTTGGTGGGTAGTATAAGCACTGTTTTCAGCCAGATTTTTTATCTTGAATGATAAAAAAGTTTTTGATATATCATTTTCGGATAAAACATGATTATGATTATTTTTCAAATCCATTATTTCAGTTTTTTCAGACAGAGTCGTTTTTAGCTTCGCTGAACAATTTCTGTTTTGGCATCTCCAAGACTGCCACATCTTCGTAGTGTGATGCTCTGTATAAAAAAATTTTTTATAAAAAATCATTTTCTTGCCTTTTTCGGTGAGTATGAATTGAAATTTTGTAGAATCATCACCCTTTTGTGCCATTTTTATATGCGTAAACAAACAAAACACGCTCAAAATTTTTGTACCCAATGCGCATGCGCGGCCGAATTTTCGTCATATCATACTATTATTCATTGAAAGAATTTGATATAGTTAAGATGTGCAGGTTCCACATATTTTTCATGCTGATTATAAAATAATGCATTATTATGGTATAAATAGATGATGCATTATAACATGTTAGTTATGGATATATTGGTTCGCTCACCAATTTTTGTTAACTTTAGTATTATTAGGATTAAAAAGTAGGGAATAGTAATTAAAATGAAAATTTTTAGAACCGTGAACTAAGGCACATTATGATGAGAAGGAATCCCAACAGTTGTTCACCATGCACAATGAAATAAGAATTTATTATGCATCGAAAACGGCTGGATTAACACGATAGGAATTTTTCTCTTTCTTATTGATTTTAAATGAACTACACAGGGTTAATAATTAGTTTTCTGACCTTTAGACTTTGTGTGAATTTGATAATACCTGCATCTCAGAAGTTATTTATATTGCCTTGTATTAAATCGAAGCTTTAAATCAATATGGGATATAGACGCATAAATAAAAATACATACAAGTTAAATTAATTAACTACTTCGGAAATTAAAACTATTATTCCATGGAAAAGATTTAATCCAATTTTTATACTTTTATCAAATCCAAAATTCTTCCTAAATGGGAATCGAACAAATCTTTTTAAGTAACTTTCAGCTTCTTCATAAGTTTTATTTTCAACTGCACCATATTGTTTCTATGTCAAGGGCATTATTTCTATCTTTTTAACGTAGTACACGATATTTTTTAATGTTTTATGTGCATAAACTTCATCTGCAAGGCAAATATAGGATTCCCATTCATCTTTAAATTCTTTGCACCAACGTTGATCTCATTTTTTATAAATCTAGTCAGGATTTTGCTATTCCTTTGGCTCACACAAAAAAGCCTTACTTATTGCCTATTTCTTGTATTATTTTTATTTATTGTGCATTCACAGATACCAAAGATACATCTTCCATCTTTTCTCATGAGGTATCGCTTAAGTATAACTTAAGTGAATTCAGGAAATTTTATACCTGTTTGTACTAATTTTGAGAATGATTATGTACAAATGTTATATATTTTGGTGAAAATATACTTAGTTAATAATATTTGGATCCCACATAATATAAATATTCTGCATTAGGATCGCATTTTCCATACATCAACTTTAAACAAGCGTCCACGATGATATTTCCTCACACCCTGAAGTTGTGCTCCACCAATCTCGACTACAGTGTTATCACCATCCATCTTACTCCGCCTTTCGGACGCTTTACTACACAATTCTCTTAGGAAGTCACTTGAATTAATGCAATTAGATTAAAAAATACCAACAGCTTGGCAGGTATCCCTCTACAAACGATTTAGACACCACTGAAATATTATCTGCATAATCACACGAATGGAAAGTTTTGAGATCGATCTACCAATATTATCAAATTAGACGAAGGAATGAAAAATTTCGAGGTAATTAGTGTGTTCTACACAATCCTTTAAAGAGCAAATAGCTTAAAAAGTTCAAAATAATGATATACTTACTTTGAGCATTTGTAATACACTAAAAATTTTAGACCTGCAACGAAAACAGCTAACTTAACTCAGTTGTCCCAGATTATACTAGAGATTACTAAGTTAACCTAATAGTTTTATGACCCAAAAAATTATTACACATTTTTGGCAAACATTTTATTAATTAGATATTCCGTTAGCTACCCAGAGCTGCTAACTAATGTATAAAACTTTTCATGTATGTTACATCCATCCATTTTTTGTAAATGTGGTTAATATATGTCAGGTTATACGTTCCATGTTGATGTAATTAATTTTATACCAACATATTGTGACTATTATGGTGATAAAATGCAGGTTAATTATCATCAAAACCTTTTGTGGTCCCGTACGCAAGCGCACGACATCTTTTCAAATTGAAAACGCATGAAAATATGCAGAAATTAGAATTCTTTGTATGATGGTATATTTCATTTTGCGAGCTTAAATTTTAGTATATTTTAACAAGAAAATAAAATTGGAATAATATACAAACGAATAACATTATTACAATGTGAAGCACATCTAAAAAAATACCTAATGATTATGAGCTGACCATCCTTTTAAAATATATAATGATTTTATATTTAAACTAAATATTCGCCGACTTTTCACGAGCGCCCCACACTATAAACCTAACTCCCGTCATTCATACTGTAAAATAGTTGACAAATCATGGTACAGACACCCTATCGCTAGTAAATATTTATTATTACATTTGTGAATTTGAGCTAATAATATATTACATAGAAAAAAACATCATGCAATTTATTCAGAAAGTTTTGGACACGTGACTACACCGATTTATATTTTTAAAACTTATCTTGAAGAGAATTTTTTTATTATTTACATCATTTAATATATAATATAATTTAAAAAATATATATAAAGTGAGGTGTACAAATAGATTTCTGTTTATTGTATATTATGGTGATAATTATGAATTTGTTATATATCGCTATAAAGTAAATTACCAATTTATATAAAGCTAAATCTCATTAAAATTGTTAACAATAAAAGAATAAAAAGTATATCTACAATACAATAAATTATTTTGAATACAAATTGTACTCTGATGATGTTTGCTCTTAATGATATTATTCGATTTGGTGGCAAAATTACAATGACTTTACCTCTCGGATCGAAAATAAAGGTACACTCATGTATAATCATAGCAAATATGCATTTCATGTACTATTATTATATATTTAAATAAAAATAAATGATCTTTCCAGAATATCTTCTACGATAAAAAAATCAAGTACATATCCTTATAGATTTTCTGAACTTTCGTTAGTTTCATTTTGTAATTGCACTTAAAAGCTCCTCCGCGTTGTTAGCAATGATTCTTTCTAAATTATTTCTATTTCTCTGCTTGGTTATTTATTTTAAAAAGCATTTCCCATCTTCCTCAATTGCAACTATCATCCAGTATTGCTGTTTTTTAATTCTTCCAACAATTAATTTTCATTTTGAAGTAGCCGTCTCATCTATTTGAGCAAAAACACCTCTCCCACTAATTTTTTACAATTACTCGTCTATTTAAGGTGTCACAAAATTCTTTAGATTACTTTTTGCACTCAACAATGCCAGAAAAGGACAATGTAGAAAGATATTTTCTGATTAAGTAATTATTGAGTGATGCTTAAAGGTTTTTACGTCAATAATGTCACTTATGTAACACGCGTGCAACCTTCATTTTTCAATGATCAAATTTAAAGCAGTAACTATATATTATTAAAAAAAATTAATGAGTATAAAGTGTTACAACTTATTAAATTTATATATGATAGACTATTTTAACAAGGATTAATCAATTATGTGAGCTGAAACCAGCATTATATAAGAAATAAATAAGACTAATAAACGTGTTATATATCTACAACTCTTATGGAGTTGCAGTTTAAAAAAGACAGATGGTTATGATGCATTTGAATAAGGGGGCAAGTAATATATTTAAAAGGTAGATTGATTTCATTACCCAGGTCAACTGTGTCATCTATTTTTAAAACTACCTGAAAACTTGCAGGACCTACAATAGCTAAAAAAGATGGTGATGCAGTATCGAAATTAAGCAAAAACTGATAAGAACAGCATCATAGGTTGGGTAGAAGAAGAATAAAAAAAAGTTGAAGGACCATTTACATAAAGTTAGAATAGAATTATAAAGTGACGTCAGTACCACTGCAATTGATTGATGTATAACTGGTTTCCACTAATGCAAAAACCCCTAGCAAATCTATCAGAGAGGAGAAATTGCCTTGTAACTATAGATGCTGGTCTATCTTGCATCAAAGATTTTAGTCGTAAACTACTTGAGAAGTAAGAGATAGTAGCATAATTTTTATAGATGCTACTCAACGTTACATCAAAAGCTTATAAAAGTCATTCTACAAATACTACTAAAGGTGCAAAAGAGGCCCGTTACATTTCTATTATTGCATCAATGAATAAATATAAGGTACGAAATTTCTTTAAAAATAGAAGTACAGTTATCAGGGATAATTTAAAAAATATTTTATTAAATTAAAAAGTGAATGTTTAGAATTAGGAGTGAAAAACTCAATTTTCAATATAGATAAGAAAAGAATTGATCAATTTAAAGAAAAGTAAAAATTCATTATTAAGGAAAATATTAATTTTCTATATTTACTTCCTTAATCATAATTTTTTAAACTCCGTCGAAAATGTTGTTACCAATTGTTTTTAAACTACATTCATAGGGAAAAAGGGAAAATACCGAATGATGTTAAATATTCCGATTGATAACGATTTTACATCAATAATCGCAAGTGATTGTGAATTAATTTAAAGGAAATAGACAAGATTTAATTTAAAATAATTAAATAGTAAAGTCTCAAATAAAATAATAGCTACTCTTTAACTTGCTGAAATCGACAGAAAAATTTATTCTCATTATACCATAATATCTAAACTCAGCTAATTTTTTATATTTTTACATTTTTTTATTATTAGTCTAAAATTTAATTTTTGTAGCTTATAAAATAAAATTTATCTATAGATATAATGTAATTACGAACTAAAATTTCATTTTTAAAAAAATAAATTTCTAGGAGACGTTATTTAACGGAAAATTGACATAATTGAACATAAAACTCTATAATTAAGACAAAAAAATATTTCTACAGTGGATATCTAGACCTTAAAAAATACTCAATTTTCTATCGGAAGTTTTTTTGCAGACTAATTCACACATACTTATAATTACCACCACTATTCTTACTTTAATGGTTAATATAAAGCTATCACACTAATATTATATTAGTCCAGGAATTGGCAAAATTTTGGTAGTACGCTCCATATCATCAAGAAAAAAATAATCATATTTACAATAGTGATTTCATCTATGCTATCAAAAGTGAATATATTTTAAAATTATCCATGGAGTAACCGGTCTACGGTAATTAACGAAAAATTACGATCATGTTATATTTATCTGTAATTTAACTAATTTTTTTTATTTATAGATTTACATTTTGATTATTTGTACCGATATATGAAGTGCATATTAAATTATATGCTTATTCCATAAATTAATATATACAGACCAATCAATTTTATCCTTGTTACATTTTATTAAAGTTGGCTCGGTAAAAGCCATCCTTGCAGCTTATTAGGCTGTTAAGATCAAGTTGGTAATATTTAGTTTATTTAAAGTTATAGATACCGCAGCCATGTTTCTGATTAATTTTTTACTATCAGGCTTTAGCTTATTATTCTGCGATGGTGTTAGAATTTCGCCAGATAAACACCTTCTTTTTAGTGCCAAGACCACCGATATCTTGTTCATTTCTCGGATTATAGATATATATTTTTTAATTTCATCTAGGTAGAAATTTACTTTTACTGATTATACACTCTATAATATAGACATCCGACTAGCAGCAGTTTATATTATTTTATAAAGACATGCAATTACCATTGTATTCCTACAGACTTACGATTAAGGCAATTGAAAGACCAGAAATAGTGGCGAGTAACGCGTCTCGAACTTGAAACCTAACATTTTACTAGAACTACGTTATACCGATAAGTCATACTTCCGCGCATTTTTATTACACACTGGTGGATTAAAGTACTTATAGTTCATACAATATTTTATTACCCTAAAGTGTGTACTCAGTTAAATCTCTTATTTTACACAGACTTTCAAAAAGAGTACTAATGTCATCTTAGTATAGTGTAAAAAATCATTCTTATCTAGAATAAAGCTTTTCTGATAAACTATGTAAAAGTTTGTGATATATAAGTTTTTAATATATTGTAGGTCATATACAAATTTGAAGGATCATATCGTATTTGCTATTTTTTTCACACAATTTAATGGTAATATTAATTTTTTACTGCATTCATGATCTGATTATTAAATTTAAATATAGAAGGTAGTAGACTTGCTATAATATGTGATAAAAAGGGAATTGATAGTAATATTCTTCTCCCACATATATTGAGGATAAAACATGTAAAGTTATAAAAAGATTGCATGGATATCAATTACAAAATCAGTATTCAATCTTATTATATTCAGTATTAAAAATCAAGAATTGTAGTTAATATATTCAAAATTAAATATATATATATGAAGATAACTAATCATAAATCGATAAATTATATTTTTTTTTCTATCCAAACTTTAACAGTTTATTAATATATATTTATGTGTAGCTGTAATATAGAAAATATTAAATATAAAGAACTCATAAAGATACGATGCAAAAATTTCAAGTACTTTTGTGACCAATATTAAAATACAAACGAGAAATGTTGATATTCATACTAGTCTGTCACAGGTACAGTATTTACATAAAATCAGCTAATGTCATTTAATTCGCTTAATATAAGAACAGATAAATAAACTTTAATTAGCGAACAAAGATAATCATTAATTAAAGTTTATAATTGAACAAACATAGAAATATACTTTGACTCACGTCATCGCATTTACAAATAGAAAGCATAGCCAACAAATAAATAAAAATATGGATCGTTACTCTTTATACGCTTGAGCAATTATTCACATTGCATGGTATACTATCGTCATAATTTTACATTATATTGTTACGTACAAATAATAATGTTGATGCTTGCACAAAGTATTACGTAAATTTTTGCGATCATTCAAAATATACCTCACAATAACACAAAAGATTCGCTATATTGCACAGCGTTGTAATAAAGGAAATATAAAATCCATATTCCAAAAAAAAAGAAATTCTGCTGTAACATATGATTAGCTTCATGAGCTTGATTTATAATATAATGTGTAAAATATAACTTTTCACACTCATAAAAATTATGTTATTGATAGTTAGAAGGTCAAAATATCTGACCTAACGAAAACTAACTACCATAATGAATTGTTTTTTTACATCATAGCGCTCTTATCGATATTGAAAGATTGTATGTATATAAATTATTAGTAACTTTTTTCATCATTATGGGGAACGTTATAGAATGTAAATCAATATCAAAGTTATAGACTAAAGAATATTTTTTTTCGTCGTCATTTATTGTTAAAAATTAAGGATATGAATATAGCAATAATAATTATAATCACTAATCTGTGTAATTTATTAATAATAAATTTATAAAAACAGAATTACTAAAACGTAGACTAGTTAATATAAAACGATCTATTTAAGCAAATTATAACAAATAACTTTTGTTATTTAGTCAAAATTAGTACAATCCTTTAGATTTGAAGGTGATATACTTTATTTTATATGCTGTCTATTGCAAATAATAAATTTATACAAATAAATGATGGAATTATTGATTTTTAAAATTATCTTTTCGTTTTCTTGGTAATCTGTATCTATAGAGACTTATGAACTAAATTTAGAGAAGTGGTCTTTTACTAACGGTACTTGATGCCTACTATCTTACAACCTGATGCGAGTATAAATGCGTTGGTAAATGCATGGCTCTTTAATATATTATTAAGAATCATTCTGGTAATGCGTGGGTCAGATCTGACTTTTACACCAGATAATCAAAGTATAATATCTTTCATGATGAGGAGAATAATATAGAATAATATACAAAATTTATTATATGCATTAAGTCAAAAAGGATGTTTGAAAAGCTATAAACTAGCTTAACTCTGAATTTTCTATTAGATCTTAGTTACTTTTTTTAGAAATGGGTAATAAATGAGATTTTGATGTTATATTCTAAGCATTTTATAAAAAAAAATCTACTCATAATGTATACTCCAATTAGTCATACTTGTAGTTTGTTATTTTTAAAAAATGTTTTGTGCGCAATAACAATTTAATTACGGTGACATGGAAACTAAACGATTTTAATTGTTTAAATAACTATAAATACAATTAGCTTGATAATAAATGTTTCATTTTATTGTTGAAACATTAAACGAGCATTTTATTGCGATTTGAGTCAAATTTATCTAAAGATAAATAACTATTTATTAGAATGGATGAGAATTTTATATAAATATTTTACAACTAGGATATTAACAACTCAAATTGATTCATAAATACCATTTCTTTTATTCAATGGGTATAATATAAACGCAAAACATAGAAGTATTTTAGTTTCCAAAAAAAAGGTCAAAAAGACTTAACTAATAGATATTAATGTCAATAAAATGTATCATTGAATTTTATAATTCCTCCGTGAATGTAATGTTCAGATATAAAAATTTGAAGACTGTATATTAAACTTTAAAAATCAAAACGCACTTATATAGATTTCTTTGTTATTTACTCAGTGTTTATTACTGTTTTATAAATTCATTTTACTAGGAAGTCCTAATATTTTGACAATTGATACTCTAATATATATATATATTAAAGATAAGGTCAGATTTGTTTATGAGTCACTGATGATAGTGACATTCATATTTTCAATGAATAAAGTATAAAAAATAATTTTTATATGATTTTTCCTTTATTAAGAATAAAAATAAACTTTAATGATTTATATATAGTGAGGCTACATCTATTAGATAAAAACAATAGTAACTCTAAAATAAAAAACTAAACTAATAAATTTTTGGATATATAATGTTTTGGTCAATTATAATATATTGAAATTCTATTTACATCAAAATATACTTATTAAAAGGTGTCAAAAAAATGATATTCATAACTGTGATTTTGTATCATTCTTTTCTACAATAGAAATCAGTGATTGATCACTTAAGGCTTGGTGAAATTATAAGATATTTTTTTAGCTCCTGAACTATTGTGCTTGATAACATTTTATCTATTTTATGATTATTACCATATGTGAAATGAAATTTTATAAAATTCTAAAACAACACAGAATGATGTAAACTTTTAGTCGTTAATTTCCTTAGCTTTTTATTACTGCAAATGATTCTATTGATTCTACCAATAGAATCATTGAATGATGATGACAATCCAAAGTAAGGGATAACTCTTAAATTCATTTATAAATTACTATATATATAGTAATTTATAATGCTTGTAGAAATGAACATTTTTACAAGCATAAACAACAAATGACCAAGTATGGTCATTTGTTGATCATTTTACATATGCTTCATTCTAATAATCCTAGGTATATGTTCAGATACATTAAAACTTCTTAAATTGTTTTTTTCAAGAGATTTTAATGTGTTTCTATAGAAATCTGTATCTATTTAATATTTAATTAACAAAAAAATCATTCTATTAAAATTTTAATGTGTACTGTTTTATAATATATCACTTCTAAACTTTATTATATCTCCAGTACAAATAGCTTTAATTTTTGCGTTAAACCATATTAGAATTAATCAAAATTTTCCCTTAAAATTACGTTTGAATGGATAGAAAAGTGTAATATTCTTTAGAACTCTGTGTATAGATTGTATATTTCTGATTTACTCTTTAAAAAAATCGCTACACGCATAAATTTTTTACACAATGACGCATTTATATGCTTTAAAAAACAAAAAGTTATAAAAGTGTATACTATTTGATATTGTATTATCTTAAAACTACAGCACATTAAGACAGAAAATATATGTATATTAAATGTTAGCGTATTATTTATATTCATTCTATATAATGCGAGGATGAACACAATTTTATAAATGTAAGCAGATATATCAAGTAATTTAACATCCACGCCTAAAATGCACGCGATTTCGCTAAAAGTTAATTATGTACAAAATTCAGAGGATTAAGTTAATCCTTCCGATGTGCTTGGTTAGCATTAGGTAATATTATAAATTTTTCAACTTTATCCAATTAATGGATTTTATATTATAAAAACATTAAATATTGAATTTTAGCATTATAACAGGTTCGCTAATTTTGATAATAATAAAAAAATATACTCTCGTTTTAAAATCTTTGGCCATATTTTAATGAACCTTTTTAAGACATAAATTTGAGCAATATATCAGTAAGTTCAAAATAAGATATTTATTTGAAATACATTGCGATTTTACAAATTTTTACGTAATAATGACAACTAAAAATGAATTGATATAGGATTTTATATAAATTTTTTTATTACATATATGTCAGATTTTAAATTGTCTATCAATGAGAATGGTTAGTTAATCTGCTATTCATGGTTTAAATGATAACAAATATTTCGATGTAAATCTCAAAATTTATAATTATTCAACATAGCTATATTTAATTATTTATCGAAATAATAATAATTTTTTAGTTAATACATCAATGAGTGTATCTTATATTAAAAATTATTTTATTATATTCATTATTTAAAAAAACTGTCTAATATAATTTTTCAAACGTCCGAACTTTGTCAAATATTCTGCCAAAATATTTCACATTGAGCTGTGAAATTTAAAGAGAAAGTACACGTAATAATAGAGGCCTTCATTAGTGAGTCAGAGGGTATTAGTTGTATTTTAAAGAGGACACACTTCTAATAATATTTATTATATTTCTGTGTAACAGGAGTGAGAAAATGGCAGGAATTGTTTTCTCAATATTTTAATAAGTTATGAATCTTATAATAATTATGTAAAGTATGACCAAATGGAGAAAACTATTACTTTTGTCAAGGAATACAAAAAAAATTTATGCCAGAGTTTTTATGAAATAATTTGAGAAAATTTTATATTGTAGTTTTTTTGATACGTTAATTAAGCCATTTTCCTAATTATTCAGACTTATACCTAATAGGTTAAGATATTGGCTATAAGAACTCGATCAATTATAAAAGTTCTACTTTGGCAAAATTTGGGGTAACATTAATAAATTTTATTGACCAAGCGTATCTCACGCTGATAAAATCACTTTTAAAAGCATGTTCATTATAAAATTGTAAGTTCTAGATTTCTCTAAAGCGCTTATTTCAAACAAAATTTCAAATTTGACGTGATTATTTAGATAAAATAATCATCTTTGATAATAGAAGGAATGTGTAATGATAACAAGTTTTATAATTTCATATATATTTGCATAAAAATTTTTTTTAACTATAACGAATAGCTTGTTAAAAATATAGTTACAGTGCGGTAAACGCAATCGCAGAGAAAAATATCAATGTATAATAAACAAATCAAATTATTATCATGAATAAATTAGCTAATAATTTTAATGTGGGATTAATGTAAACCAAGGGGAATTATTGCAAGTGAAGTGAGTCCACATAACGATGATAACGAAAGTTTCATAAAACCGTTAGATCCCCAGCGTACACCCCAACTAAATATGATTAATAAAAACGAAAACTAATTATAAATACCTGTTCTGTAGAATAAAATATTCCTGATCTTCATTTTTATCATATCCAAATCCTACTAGAGTCATGTAGTGATATGAGTCCTATGTTATTATCAGAACAGAATGAGTCATAATAAATTCCACCACGATATCTAATAAATTTTTTAGTTTTCAGGGTCGTTCTAACCGCAAATAGGGCCAAAGTTTGTTAACTTTTCCTTTATTGCATTAATGGAATTTTCGAGTAATAAAATGATGGGATTTTGTAGTTGTAAACTTCTTTTTTACTTTCATTAGGACAATAATTCATTTGCTATAACCAATAAATTATAGTATATATATATATATAAACTAATAGTTACAGTTTTTTTTGTGTAAATAATATGTTCTATTAGTAAAACCACATGCACGAGCGAATACAAAAATATCCAAAATAGATGTATTACAGCACAATTCGTCATTAACACAGTCAATATATAGCTGACTACTTAATGTAACAGTTTTATTCATATTTATCGATAGGTAATATTCAATTGTAGTTACCTATTAAAAATTTAGAGTTATAATATCTATAATAATACACACCGCACTCATAATCCAACTGTTATCACTCAAATCATCTCGAATGGTATAGTTAATTTTATCCGCCCAGTTTATTTCAAAGTTGCTATCATATTTTTTATGAATAGCGTATGAAAATTCTGGAGTTATCGTCAAGTTTGGCTTGCTATGAATGTTTTAGATTCGGATGCAAAATTTTCATTATTGTTCTAAAAATATATCAATATTTTTATAAACATTTTAACTTTAAATATTACCATATGTAAAGAATTACTCAATGAACCCTCATCGACAGCATTTTTATTATTATCATTGCTGGAATAGTTATAATTACTTACCTGATGTTTGTGATTTCCAATTTGTTTTATAGGAGACATCAAAATACCTCTCCTTTCATAAACTCTCCAGGGATTATATTTACACATATACGGGTGATAACTTGTACATAAGGAAAGATAAAATAACCAAAAATATAATTGCGACATCCTAAGAAAAAATTATATTAAATACTAACGATAAGATTAACACTTTTCGTTGATTATGTAACTAAACAATGGATCATCATTATAAACGTTAACCGTAAATTTACAATTTTTTAAATGTAGATTAGTTTATTTCTATTATCCTATAGAATATGTATAAGAATATTTTAAAAGAAAAAAAACAAAGTAAATTACTAATTTTTAATATATTTTGTGATAAATCATCGTAAGCAAAAATAGAGATAAGCACCGTTATCATAAAAATCTATTTAGTCCTTTGTAACGTTAAAACTATACGTCAATATCTTTATATCATATATTTTCATTTTCATATGGCAATTTAGTATAACTTTAGATATTCTTATGACGATTAAAAAAAATTAATTAGTATTATTAAAACATATTATAATTATAATCTAATTATCTATACAAACATTCTAGCCAGCCTAGGAATCTGTAAATCGATAAATTATAAACCTAAATTTTTCAAACTAAATAATTCAGTTTTATGATTTATACTACAATTTAAAAAAAACGATGAAATAACACATGAATTAAAGAAAACAATTGACTTACACTGACTTTTAATTACCGTAGACATAAAATAATACTTCGTAATTATAACCTAACGATTCATAAAATTTACTTTAAGTCGTGTTTCGCTATTAATTGCTTATTAAAAAATTCAGGATTCCATATTTGACAGAGTAAAATAATAAGAATTAATTTTTTGGCTAATTATGAATTAAATAGAGTAATTTGATACGCAACACAGAGAATGATAATTACAAATGATCATTGATTGTATTACGACCTTATTAAGAATTATTAAATTAACATTAAACAAATTAATTTTTAAGATTCATATAAAAACATCTATATAGCTGGGTCGAAAGAAATCGCTAGATTTCGTCTGACTATTATTCATTGCGTCGCGCAGAAGAGTGTGAGTCTGAGAATGGCAACAGAAGGTGACCATAGGAGTCTGTTCATCATAAGTCTAATCGATTTTAAATTTTATCAGGGGGTATCAATTAGGAGATAAAAAGTTGTTTTAAGAGATGATATAAAATTTCTAATTCATTATAACGTAGATCTAAGCAAGGAGGTTACATTATTTTACACGAGAAATATACGTTAGTACTATAAATCACGTCATATAATAATGCCATATAAATTCTTACAATTTTATAATAAAGTTTTTGAGTTAACCCAAATATAGTAGCGGTTTTTGCTTTTTTCTCAAAATTAAAAAGGCAGATCTACTGTTTATTCTTCTACTATTTGATTATTTAAATGTACTAGGGGTTGTTAGAGTAATTGACCTAGGTTATATATTGATTATGATTTTAGAAATATTTTATAGGACACAATTTATGAATAATTTACTTATCTTCATTATGGAATACACTTTTTTATTCATGATAATTTTCTCTCATCGTAAAATTTAATAAAATGTCTTATAAGACAGCTAGCTGCGAAAGTGATCATAGCAGTAATGCCCATACAACTTTTATGTTTATATTCATTAGATAGCTGAGAACTCATATTTAAATGAACAGTAATTGATATGTTGTTATTATTCATAAATATAATTTTTGGGTACCATCCAATAAACATTGGTCCCCTTCCTACGACTCCTTCATGACTCAAAAGTTACTTTGAATGAATAACTACAGTGCAGTATAATTTTCTATTGGGTTTTCAAATTTTACTTTCAAAACAATTAAATGGATATTTCATAAAAGTTTAAATAAATATAATTCAACGAGTTATGGATTAATGGAAATAAATTTTTTTAGCTTGATATTTAATTTCTTTTAAAAACAAATATTTTTTCTGCTATTCTAAACTCATTTTTAATTTTTAGCTATAGTTTATTTTTAGTATAGATTAAAGGTTATTAACATAAAGAAGCAGACTCCTAAAATCAATTATAATGGCTTCATTATTTTTTAATAGACTTTTGTAATTTTAGGTCTTTTTAAACATTTTAAGGCCCTGGTCTAGTATTTATTTTGTTAGTCATAATTGAGTTTTAAGTAAAATTAAAATTATTAAGATTAGAAGTGATAATAAATTCACTATGACTTTGTATTCATGTTATTCTCTTCCTTTTAAACTTTTAAAAAAATCGATGGTGTGTTATCTAAATCATATGAAATGAAATAGTTCACACTGTTCTATATAACAACCATATTTTATCAACATGGATATAATTCTTAAAATTAACTCACCTATTTAATCAAACTTTTCTGTAATTTAAACATATATTAATGGAGGTTCTGAAGTAAGAATTTGTATCTTTAAGTTATCTAAAGTTTTCTCTTTATATAAATAGTTATTAAATTAAATTTTTGTTATAAAAGAGTGTTTCAAGAGATTATTTTTCTTTAAAGCAACATAGTAAATATACCCAAAGGACAGAAATTTCATTCTCATAATAAATATTTTTTTACTTTAATATACAACTACTGCGTATCAATAGTTATAAAATATAGTGATTGGATTTCTATTAAATGGGTACAAATACTTAGTTTATATATATTACTCATATATATATTCAAAATACTTAAAGGTAATAATATATGGAATCATTAGCTCTAATACTGTAACGTTTCGACATCAGCTTGCAATCATGCAGAATTTTTCACATAACGTTTATGAAACATTTTCTAAACATAATTAAGTAACGAAAATTTGATTTTCAACAATCTTAATATCAATACATTTTTTAAAAAACCTTATGAAATAAGTGGGTAAGTTGTTGCATTTATGGCCTGTCATAATTTAAACATTAACTAACAGCTTTAATTGGATCTGCTTTATTATTTGTATTTATGGTTCTTAGTCCATTTTTATTAAGTGATATAATTCTTCAATTTGGTTCAAAGTGAATATGGGCTACAAATATGACTCCAAAGACTTTAATTGACTAGTTTTTTTTATTTCGTCGTTGCAGTAAGTATACTACTGTTGTGGGCGAATAAATTTACAAGAAATTTCTTACTAGTATCATTGTTGAATTTTTAAAATAATCGCCACATTGAAAGAATCACATTTAATCGATATTTAAATTACGCAAGCATATTTTTACGGAGTTATTTATGACATAATTAGAAAATGTAAGATTTATATATTATACTTGGACTAAGATTTTTCTACCAATAGAATTCTCCCCTGTAGGGATACAAGCTTTTATGAATAGTTGAAACGATAAAATAAATTAGCAATTCTCCTTTATATATACACTAAAATTCAACTTTTTCTGTGAAATGGGTTTTATGGACTTAGTTTGGTAGTATAATAGCCAAATATTGGATTTATTTAAAGATTGAAAAAATTTATCAGTAACGGTTTACATATATTGCCGATTGTTGACTAACGAAATTTTGGCTTAGTTTTATAAGCTACTGCTTGCTTATTTCGTGATCATGAGTTTGAGGCCAGGCACTACCTACAATTTTTTGTCTTTTGCACCCTTTAATCAGAAGCTAGTAGAAACATATGATAATTGCGCGTTTCAATAAAAAATCATAGTTAATGCTATTAGTGGGAAAAAGTCTGATGGGAGGGTAAAATAGATTGCTGATGCACTGTGAGGCGATATTAGATTCCTGTCTCTTTTGAGATAATTCTCATAGAGCCAGTGTCCAATAGATGGATACGTTAGGGTTGATTGTCGTTTAAAAAGAGGATATTGTAGGTATAACCCTCATACAACCACAGAATCATGAGCCGGAGTTAACGTGTGTGGGTGAATTGTGATGATTTACTTTGATGCAGTGCCAAAAGTATTAAATGAAGCAAGTCTTGCTAACTTGAACTTTAAAACCAAATAAGTTACGTCAAGGGTTTAATCTCGTAACTAAAAAAACCATACTTGTTCTCAAGCGTTTATAATTATATCTACACTTAACTATGTTATGTAAAATTTATATAAAGATTTATTATTATATATATCACATTGATTTTTTAGACTTAATTTAATATTTAAACTTAGTTGGTTAATATATAATGAATAGAAGCGTCTTTTTATTGTTATGGATTTGTAAATGCACGGACGAGCTTATGTCATATATTATACTGAATGTTGGTTTGTGTACGATATTCTTTTCCAGCATGTCGCTAGTCTTTCACAATTGTGATGGGGGCATTATCTTAATAAACAAGCACAGTGATTCGATATGATAAATATGATATAGACCATACAAGGATTGTTAACTACGCTTGTGCTATGAATTACAACACTCGTCAATTACTTAATCTATGTATGATATCGCAACATGATACACTTCTCGAATTTTTACATGAAATCACCCCGGAAGGTAACAAATAATTATTTTAACTTCTGTAAACTATAAAAGAATTTATCAAATTAAGAACTGGCAACAACCTTACACAATGTGGTATTGGTAAAGATATTAGCAGTAATTATGGTACTGAGATCATTACAGTTAATATTTTAAGAAAAGATTACAAAAGTCTTCCAGACACTGGATTTACTAGATGTATAAATATAAAAGAAATTGGCGCATAAGCAATTTATTCAATCGTACAGTTCCGAATTAATTACGGCTGACAAAAGCGTGTATAAATCGTGTGGCACTTACCATCAATATAGAATTAATCATGCTAAAAAATAATGTATGGTAATTAATGATTCATGTAGTGAAATTATCTTTGTAAGAGATTTTATGAAGAAGAATCAATTTGTTACTTTTTCACAAATAGTGAATATTTTATAAAAAATATTTTTCATGGTGAAGAGATAGATACGAATAAAGAAAATACTGAAAACCGATCAGAATATAGAAATTTTTATTAAATAATAAACTAATTCAACCCATGTATTTCAACAAAAACATTCGGCTTATGTCGGATAAGCTGTGATAATCATGTTTATTAGTTTGCGATGATAAGCTAAATAAGCAATTATGTCGTTTTCTACTGAGAAAATGAAGCTATTTGTATAAAACAAACTTCCGAAATGTTATGAAAATGTATAATAATAAAATTGTCCTAGTCTATGGGAAAGTTTACTAGTACTTGTTAAGAAAGATGACAATTAAGATGGATTACGTTTAGTTGATAAAAATACGAAGAAAATGCTTCCCTTTTGCAAAACATCTCAGAGATATTTGTTCAACTCTCAGAAGTTTGTCACTTCTCAACACTAGATTTGAAATCTTGATATTGGCTGATTTCATTAAATTAACAAGATAAAGAGGGTTCGGACTTTCACCACATCTGTAGAGTTCTATCAGTTTAATTTATTACCATTTGGGTTAACTAATGATCCTGTTATTTTTTAACTGACGATGCAAAAACTTTTAAAAGACTTAATCTATATTGACAGCCTAATATTAATATATTCGGATGATATAGTTATTTTATTAAAAACAGAAAAAGAGCATCATGTTTAATTATAAAGAGTGTTGAATCGAATAATGATATCTGAATTGAAGCTGAACAGAAACAAATGTGTGTTCATAATAACAGCAATATTGTACTATGCAGCTTTTTTCCGAAGGAATTGATTAAGGCAGATCCACAAAAGATTTAAAAGATTGCTAATTAACCAAAACCATCTGACATAAAATGAATTAGAATATTTTTT
>NW_027255001.1:0-69506 GCF_042242105.1 Pempheris klunzingeri
ATACTAAAAGTAATAAATAAAATATTTTTTTAAGTATTTAAAATAAATAATATTTCTATTTGTATAAAAAATAAAATTTGTGTAAGCATGAGTCATATGTGACAGCTGTGACAGGCACTTTGGGGGTTTTATAAAACATATATACATGCGCATATATATATATGTATATATATATACTTATATATATTTTTACATATACAATAAAAGTATTTGTCACACCTGTCACACCTGTCACAGGTAATAAAAAAACCAAATTTTATATTACAAGAATATAAAATTTTATATATTATATAAAATAAATAAAAATATATATATTATTTAAATAATATTATACCGTTGATATATTAGATTTTTTTTTTTATTATAATAAAAATTATAAAACTTTTTAGACAACTCTGTGACAGCAAGTGACAATTACTAAAAATATTAAAAAAAATTATTTTTAAACTATAATCAATTTATTTTATTTAAATGTATAATTTAACAATAATTATAACTATCATTATTCACTTTTTTTATGATGTATAAAGAAAATACATTTCATTATATTAAATATAATATAATTATTCATTTTTTTTTAATTATAATAAAAAAATAATTATAATTTTTATATATTATTAATATATAATGATGTAAAAAAAAATAATTATTTTATTTTATTAAAAAAAATTAAATAAAAATACGTATTCTAATAGTTAAAACCAAAATACTTAAAAATAGGATTAAATTTTAGAGATTAATGTTCGGTTTTTGTAAAAAAAATCTATTTTTAATTATTTGTATAATTTTGTGTGAAATTATGGTAGCTTAACTTATTATATATTTATAAAAAATGTTAAATATTTTTTATAAAAACGCGTTACAAACTTATGTCAAAAGTTTATTACCCAAAGTGCCTGTCACAGTTTGAAAATTACCGAAGATTAAATCAAAATGTTAAATAATTATATTTTTTATATATCATTAATATATAATGATGTAAAAAAATAAAATTATTTTATTTTATTAAAAAAAATTAAATAAAAATACGTATTCTAATAGTTAAAACCAAAATACTTAAAAATAGGATTAAATTTTAGAGATTAATGTTCGGTTTTTGTAAAAAAAATCTATTTTTAATTATTTTTATAATTTTGTGTGAAATTATGGTAGCTTAACTTATTATATATTTATAAAAAATGTTAAATATTTTTTATAAAAACGCGTTACAAACTTATGTCAAAAGTTTATTACCCAAAGTGCCTGTCACAGTTTGAAAATTACCGAAGATTAAATCAAAATGTTAAATAATTATATTTTTTATATATCATTAATATATAATGATGTAAAAAAAAATAATTATTTTATTTTATTAAAAAAAATTAAATAAAAATACGTATTCTAATAGTTAAAACCAAAATACTTAAAAATAGGATTAAATTTTAGAGATTAATGTTCGGTTTTTGTAAAAAAAATCTATTTTTAATTATTTTTATAATTTTGTGTGAAATTATGGTAGCTTAACTTATTATATATTTATAAAAAATGTTAAATATTTTTTATAAAAACGCGTTACAAACTTATGTCAAAAGTTTATTACCCAAAGTGCCTGTCACAGTTTGAAAATTACCGATGATTAAATCAAAATGTTAAATAATTATATTTTTTATATATTATTAATATATAATGATGTAAAAAAATAAAATTATTTTATTTTATTAAAAAAAAATTAAATAAAAATACGTATTCTAATAGTTAAAACCAAAATACTTAAAAATAGGATTAAATTTTAGAGATTAATGTTCGGTTTTTGTAAAAAAAATCTATTTTTAATTATTTTTATAATTTTGTGTGAAATTATGGTAGCTTAACTTATTATATATTTATAAAAAATGTTAAATATTTTTTATAAAAACGCGTTACAAACTTATGTCAAAAGTTTATTACCCAAAGTGCCTGTCACAGTTTGAAAATTACCGAAGATTAAATCAAAATGTTAAATAATTATATTTTTTATATATTATTAATATATAATGATGTAAAAAAATAAAATTATTTTATTTTATTAAAAAAAAATTAAATAAAAATACGTATTCTAATAGTTAAAACCAAAATACTTAAAAATAGGATTAAATTTTAGAGATTAATGTTCGGTTTTTGTAAAAAAAATCTATTTTTAATTATTTTTATAATTTTGTGTGAAATTATGGTAGCTTAACTTATTATATATTTATAAAAAATGTTAAATATTTTTTATAAAAACGCGTTACAAACTTATGTCAAAAGTTTATTACCCAAAGTGCCTGTCACAGTTTGAAAATTACCGAAGATTAAATCAAAATGTTAAATAATTATATTTTTTATATATCATTAATATATAATGATGTAAAAAAATAAAATTATTTTATTTTATTAAAAAAAATTAAATAAAAATACGTATTCTAATAGTTAAAACCAAAATACTTAAAAATAGGATTAAATTTTAGAGATTAATGTTCGGTTTTTGTAAAAAAAATCTATTTTTAATTATTTTTATAATTTTGTGTGAAATTATGGTAGCTTAACTTATTATATATTTATAAAAAATGTTAAATATTTTTTATAAAAACGCGTTACAAACTTATGTCAAAAGTTTATTACCCAAAGTGCCTGTCACAGTTTGAAAATTACCGAAGATTAAATCAAAATGTTAAATAATTATATTTTTTATATATCATTAATATATAATGATGTAAAAAAAAATAATTATTTTATTTTATTAAAAAAAATTAAATAAAAATACGTATTCTAATAGTTAAAACCAAAATACTTTAAAATAGGATTAAATTTTAGAGATTAATGTTCGGTTTTTGTAAAAAAAATCTATTTTTAATTATTTTTATAATTTTGTGTGAAATTATGGTAGCTTAACTTATTATATATTTATAAAAAATGTTAAATATTTTTTATAAAAACGCGTTACAAACTTATGACAAAAGTTTATTACCCAAAGTGCCTGTCACAGTTTGAAAGTTAACGAAGATTAAATGAGGAATTTAATAATTGGTTTTTTTTAATTTTTATAACTAAATATAAATGAAAAACAATCATATTTATTATTTTGTAAAGTAATAATCAACTTATTCATTATATATTAAGAGTTAAATAAAAAATACTAAAAAAGAGGATTAAAATAGATGGATTAATGTTCGGGTTGTAAAAAAAATTATTAAATAATACTTTTTTTTATATTTATCAAGTAAATATGGTAGAGAGTATTAATACATAATACAAAAAAATTATTAAACGAAAAGATATTCATGAAACAAAAAGTTATTTCAAAAGTACGTTTGCAAAAGTGCCTGTCACAGTTTGAAAGTTAACGAAGATTAAGTGAGGAAGTTAAAAATTGGTTTTTTTCAATTTTTATAACTAAATATAAATGAAAAAAAATCATATTTATTATTTTGTAAAGTAATAATCAACTTATTCATTATATATTAAGAGTTATATACAAAATACTAAAAAAGAGGATTAAAATAGATGGATTAATGTTCGGGTTGTAAAAAAAATTATTAAATAATACTTTTTTTTATATTTATCAAGTAAATATGGTAGATAGTATATTTATATATTTATATAAATTTAAAAAAAAAATTTATATCATTAAACTAAAAAGTTATTTCAAAAGTTTATTTGTCAAAGTGCCTGTCACATTACGAAAACGAACGATTACTTCTCATTTATATTTGTGAATTAAAATATACATTTTAACTAATGTAATATTACATAACTTAAATATCTATTTATATTTTATTTAATAATGATTAAATAAATAATAATTATATCATAATATGATAAAATTACATATAATTTTGTTAATATATATATATAATTACAAAATAATTATATATAATATTGATTAAAAATTTTGTAACTTTTTTATAGTTATTTTAATATATATAAAAAATTAATATTTATAAATCATTTTAATTTAAGTTGAAATTATAGTTTGTACTTTAAATAAAACAATATTATAATAACGCATATACAAACAAACATATTCAAATAAACTTAAAAATAAAATATCTGTATTTTTTTTCCATTATATAATCACGTTTGTATTTTTTGATTTTTCCTTTATAATTTTTTCAACATAATTAGTGTTCAAATTCTGTATCCTACACGTTTAATTACGTATAACATCGTTCCGATTTTACTTCAGCACCTAAATACAATAATGATATCGTAATTATACTAATATATATATAAAAAATAAAATATATTAATGATAAAATTAAAAAAAATTATTTATATTTTATTATTTTTAGAGGAAAAAAATTGAAGTTACTACAAGTAAAACCAACAAATTCATATGTACGTTGGGTAATTATTCCAGGTACTATGCTTTTGTTACTTTAACTGCGATGATACAATATATTAATTCATTTATATTTAAACCTAATGTATTCGAATATATCCCCGGAGACAAACCCGTACGTCTTTCTTTTGATTGTGAAAAAGTGTTTGAAAGATCTGAAAACGAAAACGTAGATGAATCAATTAAAATAAAACAAAATGAATTTATAATCAATATTACAAACAAAATAATTCCCCATTTTCCTAATTTTAATATGAAATACATAATATTAGATTCTCATTTAATAAATAAAAAGGATTTTAAAGTTTCATTCCACATTATTTTCCATTTTCATGATATAAATAATAAAGAATTTTTCTTCTCAAATGTCAGTGATATTTCAAACCTACTAAAGATGCTTAATATGAAACAATCATATATAGATTTCTCCATGTATCGTAAAAATGGAGGTCTGTTTAGAACTATGAATAGTTCTAAACCAAATCAATCAAGACCATTAATTTTTAATGAACAATTTAGCTCTTTAAAAGATATAAAATTTGAAGATACTCTTGTACATGTAGATGATGAATCAACTAATTTGTTAATTATTAAAAGTATTTAATTGTTTAAAATTTTAGATAGATTAAAAAATTTGTTTGATGCAATAGATTACAGTCATTCAAATGAAAAAAAAGCAATAATAGAAACTGAAAATTTGTTACTTCCTGCAGGAATAATTTTTCAAATTCTTTCTTTTATCCTAAATAAATACAAAATTATATTACAAAATATTACATATAAATCTATAAGTTTTAAAGATGGTGTCATCATTTTGATATTCAACACAATATGTCCCTTTATTAATAGAATACATAAATCCAATAATCAAAATGTATATTTATCAAACGAAAAATTAACAGTTGGTTGCTATGATGAGAATTGTGGAGTTTTTTTTTCTGTTAAAAATAAATCAGTTTCAAATTTGTATGATTATATTATAAATGGAATTCACAAATACATAGAATTAACACTAAAAAAATGAAAATTATCAAACAAATCAATTACAAATAATGGATAATGCTTTACTTACTTACCCCGTGTCTGGTAGTTGTATAGAAAAATTAGGTCTTGGAATTTATGATGAAAATATATTATTGCACACTTTTTCTTTTAATGAGTATTGAATACAAAACAAAATAACAAAAGAAAAAATTAGAGTGTTTCCTGATTATGATTTAAAAAATTGTTTGAATATTGTTGTCAATAGAGAAGACGATAGAATTTTATATACCCGAAAAGAAAAAGAATATATTTACAAAATGTTTGGAGGAAAAGGTTTGATTTCGAAAGAATTATTACTCTCATTAATTGAAAACCCTACGTTAATAAAGTTTTCATATATTTATGAATGTTAAAACTTATTTTATATAGATTACTGAATATTTCAATACAATTAAAGGTTTTTGACGATATAAAATTTTTACGCAATGATAATATTTACATATTATATAATATTTATGAAAACAAATGGGACGTTATTACTAAGCTTGAATTTTTCAGTACAGTTATAATGAAAATTCATGATTTTATGGATAGTAAGAAATCCAAATTTTTTAATTTGATTTATTAATGTGTTTGATGTATTTTGAATGTCTAATATTTTAATTATAGAATTGATACAAAAAATGAACGAACTAAATATTGATTTTAATAAATTTGGTAGAATGAGGGACCTAAAAAAGAAAATTGTTAGTTGTACTAACATTAATAACATTAGCAAAAGTGCCTTACAAATTATAACTCAAAAAATTATAATGAAACAAAATTGGTTTGCAACAATGAAAAATTATGTGTTATTTAAGAATGGTAAGTTTAATATCGTTGATAAAAGCTTTACGTCATATACCATGAACGATTACGTCATTCACTCATTATCATTTGAATTCAATAAATCACAATGTAACCCCAATAACGGATTAGTCGAAGTTATTAAAAAAATTTTTGTTAATAATATTCAATTTGATTGTGTTATGTCTTACCTATATAATTGTATTGTAAAAAAAACAAATAATCAGCAAATATTATTCTTAATCGGAAACGGTAGAAATGGCAAATCTACATTTTTAAATATATTAAAATTATTTTTAAATAAGTTTCTAAGTAATTTACCTAACAATACTTTTAATTATTCATATAATACAAAAATATCAGACGCTAATCCATTAATGGGGTTATTAAAAAATAAGTATTTATGTGTCGTGTCAGAAAGTTCCACCAATGTGTATAACAGCGATCTTTTAAAACAACTAACAGGTATATATGTTCATTGAATTATATTCAAATTTTTTATTTACAGGTAGCGATACTATATCATATAGAAATTTATACTCCAATGAGTATGAATTTCTAACTAATTCTAGTGGTTTAATTATATCATCAAATCGTATTCCAATATTTTCTAATAATGATTACTCAATCCAAAGAAGAATTGTAATAATTAATTGTTCTTATGTTATACCAAATAATGAAATAATGTCAATGGATGAATTATTGGACAAGTACTGTACAGATGAAAATTTTTCTGACTTATTTAATAATATATTATTATATGAAAATTACAATGATGCTGATAACATTACAAATTTTAGTGAAAATGATATAGTTGAACAATTTAAGGCATATTTGAAGAATCATATTGTTTATTCGAATAATAAAAATGATATTGTTAAATTCAAAAATATATTTGAAGAATTTATGAAATCTAACAATCAAAACAATACATACAATAATGAAAAAGTTTACATTGTTCTGAAATCTGAATTTGAAATGTTCATTAATAGCACGTCGTTCAACCCATCTTCATTTCGGATCGTAAATACGCGCAAGCGTATAATGGGAACACAAATACGGTGTTACCCGTATATATTATTCATAGAATAATATATTCATTAATAACATATTATTTCACTAATAATATACTTGTTTTTTTTTGCGTGCATATTATAAATTTAATGTGTAATTTATATATATTATAATAATATGAGATTAGAATTAAGTATTACGATAAATAATATACATTTATATATATTATATTATATATGTAAAATATTTACAAAATAATTTACAAATAGGAAATAAGATGTAATTTTTTAGTAATGTATATAATAGTTCAAGTACATAAAATATAATTTTTGTTTATTTTATAAAAAAAATAATAAAATTATTTTTAAATTAAATAAAATTTGTAAATTACTTATTATAAAATAAGTAATTTTTGTATAATTATTAAATATAAGTATAATATTTTTATTTACTAGTGCTTAAACAATTAGATATAGTAAATCGTATTACAATTTAGTTACGTTATAATATTTAAAAAGAGATACAATACAAATTTTTTTTTTGTGAAATAATTAAGTAAAATTGTTAATTATCAATCATTTTATTAAAATAATGAAATATATTTCAAGCTTAAAATAATTTTATTGCAAAATGTAATAAAATGTAATAGATTTAGGAGATTAAAATTATAATCTCCTATAATTTTATGTTTAAAATTATTCTTTTTTATTTAAAAAAAAACATTTACTAAAAAAAAAAATGATTATTAATATTAGTAAATTTTAATAAAAAAAAATGTATTGTAAATAAAAGAAATAGCTTATATAGTTATATATTACTTATATTTTTTATAGTAAAACTATAAAATATATAATATATATTTTTTAATGTGTTTTGGAATTGAAATATGTTATAAAGTAAGCAATTGTGTACTACATTATATAAGTTTTATAGTTAGGAATATTGAATAACAGCATAAAAAACTGAATTGTCACATGACTTAAAGCATTGTCACAAAATATAAAAAAAAATAGATATATCTTAAAAATAAATAAATATTTAATATTTATTTTGTAGTAACATTATGCTGAAAGTAATAAATAAGGTTATTAATTAATTATTTATTATTAATGATATTTATATTTATAGTATATATAAAATTTGTAGTCACATGTGACATATGTGACTAGTGTGACAGGCACTTTTGGGGTTTTAGAAATCATATACATATGTATATATATATATATATATTATATATATACTTATATATTTTTACATATACAATAATAGTACTTGTCACACTTGTCACAGTTGTCACAAGTAATAAAAAAAACTAATTTAATCATACAAGAATATAAAATTTTATTTATTAAATAATATATTTAAGAAAATATATATTTTCTTAAAAAAAATATACTAATGATATATAGATATTTTTTTTATTTATATAAGAAAAAATAAAAAACTTTTTAGACAACTTTGTGACAGTGAGTGACAAATCACTTAATTTTTGTAAAACATTTAAAAAAATATAATAAAAATAATTAATTTAAATCTTTAAATTAATATTAATCATAATTATAAAAAAAACATGATTTATTTATGTATTATTTTATTATATTATATGTTTTATTATAAATATAATAATACATTTATTATACTATGATTAAATCATGATATAATTTATAATAATTTTTTTTATTTTTATTAAAATATATGAATGTAAAAAAATTATATTTAATAGTTTTTAGAAAAAGTAATAAATAAAATTATATATATTAAGTATAAAACTCAATATACTTATAAATAGGATTATCTTGATTGGATTAATCTTCGGCTTTTTTTTAAAAATTGATTTTCAAATATTTTTCTATTTTTCCATGAAATTATGGTAGATAGTATTATTATATATTTATATAAATAAATAAAAATAATTTATATCATTAAACTACAAAGTTATTTCAAAAGTTTATTTGTCAAAGTGCCTGTCACCACAGTTTGAAAATTACCGAAGATTTATTGAAAACATTAAGGATACATTTTTTTTTATTTTTATTAAAATATATGAATGTAAAAAAATTATATTTAATAGTTTTTAGAAAAACTATTAAATAAAATTGTATATATTAAGAATAAAACTCAATATACGTATAAATAGGATTATCTTGATTGAATTAATCTTCGGTTTTTTTTTAAAAATTGATTTTTCAACTATTTTTCTATTTTTCCATGTAATTATGGTAGGTACTATTAATACATAATACCAAAAAATTATTAAATGAAAAAATATTCATTCAATAAAGTTATTTCAAAAGTACGTTTGCAAAAGTGCCTGTCACACTCCGAACTTAAACGACCCATTAAATTATATGTATTATTTTAAAATAATACATTTATATTATTGTATTTCTTTATTAATTATTACTTGTTATATAATTATCATTTCATATATCAATTGTATTGAATATATTTTTATAAATTTATACACTTAATTAAAAAGATTTGTAAATTACTTCATGTATTTTTATTTTACAAACATACGTAACGTTTATGTATATATTAGTATATAAAAAAACTATTTATAAGATTTTTCAAGTTCATATTACAAAAATTTAATATTGCAGTAATATTAAATTTGCAAATAAGATCAATCAATGCATATTAAAGCATATAAATACAACAACAAAAATAACCATAAAAAAAATATCTATATCCTTATAAATATATTAACATCACATTCTTCTTTTCCTTTTGATATTTGTAATTGAATCTAAAAATATTCTGTTAGTATAGTGTTTCCTACACGTTTTTGTACGTAAAACATCGTTGCCGAATTTAGTTGCGCACCTAAATATAATTATGATATCGTAATTACACTACTAAATAAAATATTTATTATATTTAGTTATAATATATACAAACATTAATAATTTTGTTTAATTTTAGAGGTAAAAAAATTGAAGTAACTGGAAGTAAAACAAGAAAGTACATATGTACTTTGGATAACTATTCAAGGTACTATGCCTTTATTACTTTATCCTCCAAGATACATTACATTAATTCCTTTATAAAAAAACCTAACGTCTACGAATATATTCCAGGAGATAGACCTGTGCGTTTATATTTTGACTGTGAACAAATATTTGAACAAAGTGAGAATGAAAACATACATGACACTATAAAAAAAAATGAATGTGAATTTATTCGAAATATAACATCAAAATTAATTAATCATTTCCCTAATTATAATGTGGATTTCATCGTTTTAGATTCACATAAAATAAGTAACAAAAATTCTAAATTATCATTTCACATTATTTTTAAAATATTTGACCAAAATAAATCAGAGATATTTTTTCCATGCGTTACAGATATTAAAAATTTATTAAAACAGCTAAACTTCAATGAATCGTACATAGATTATTCCGTCTACCGAACAAATGGAGGATTGTTTAGAACCATAAACAGTTCTAAACCTAAAGAATGCAGACCATTATCATTTAATAAAGAATTGAGCAGTATAAAAGAGGTTTCATTTGATGATACATTGGTTCATGTTAATGATGATTCCACTAATTTAAGAAACATACAAAGTAGATATTTAAATTTAAAATTTAATTTATTAACATACAATTTTACTAGACGTAATAAATTATAGTCATACTAATGAAAATAAGGCAAATCTAGAAACAAAAAATTTATTACTTCCAGCACGAATGTTGTTCGGAATCTTCTCTTTTCTCCTAAAAAAATATAATATAATTTTTCAAAATATAACATATAAGTCCTTATGCTTTAAAAATGATATTATCACATTAATTTTTAATACAATCTGTCCAATCATCAATCGATATCATAAATCGAATAATCAAAATTTATATTTATCAAATGAAAAATTCGTCGTTAGTTGTTATGATGAAAATTGTGGAACTTTTTTCTGTATTAAAAATAGGTCAATTGGTGAATTATATGAAAATATAATTAATGGCATTTATAATTACACATTAGTCACCCTAAATGAACATGAAAATTGTGACGAAAACAAATTACAAATAATTGATAACGCTATGTTGAGTTACCCTGTGTCTCTTCAATGTATACAAAAATTAGGTCTTTCTTCTTCTTTTGAAAACTTGTTAGTACACATTTTTACCTTTAATGAGTACTTTATACAAAATAAAGCAACAAAAGAAATTATAAACAAGTTTCCTGCATATGACTTAGAAAAATATTTGAGTATCACTGTTGATAGAGAGGATGACAGATTATTACGTAACAGAAGAGAAAGGGATTTTATTTACAAATTGTTTGGTGGTAAGGGGGTCATATCGAAGGAAATATTATTTTCATTAATGGAAAACCCTACTTTAATCAAGTTTTCATTTTTAATGATGATTTATAACTAAATACTATGTAGGTTACTTAACATTTCCATAAGTTTGAACGTGTTTGAAGATTTGAAATTTTTAAAAAACGATAACACTTACATTCAATTTCATAAAGATGAAAATAAATGGAATGTTATTACCAAATCAGAATTTTTCAGTGTGGTCATAAATAAAGTGCATGATTTTTTGGATAGTAAGATATAAACTTATTTTAATCAAATATAATGATGTGTATGATGTGTTTGTAAATATCTAATTTTATAATTATAGCACTAATTATAAAAATGAACGAACTAAATATTGATTACAACAAATTTATTCGAATGAGCAATCTAAGAAAGAAGATGATTTCTTTTATAAATATAAATAATATAAGTAAAAGTGTTATACAGTTAATTACACAAAAAATTATCCTACATCAGAATTGGTTCGAAATAATGAAAAAATTCGTTTTATTTAAGAATGGTAAGTATAATGTAAACAAAAAAATATTCAGTGCCTATAATATGGATGATTACGCGATAAACTGCTTATCATTCGATTATAATCAATCTTTAATTAACCCCAACAATGGATTAGTTAACATAATTAAAAAAATTTTTGTTAATACTACTCAATTTGATAAAATAATGTCATATCTCTATAAATGTATAATTAAAAAAATCAATGATCAAAAAGTTTTATTTCTAATAGGTAATGGTAAAAACGGCAAATCCACTTTTTTAAACATAATTAAAAAATTTTTAAGTAACTTTTATTGTAACTTACCAAATAATACATTTAATTATTCTAATTAATTAAATGTATTATTTGGTAAGCTTACAATAATGTTGCTTAAAAATAAATATGTTTCTGTTGTATCTGAAAGTTCATCGTCGGTATATAATAGTGATCTTTTGAAACAGTTAACAGGTTATATTTTTTTTTAGTATAACCAAATATTTTTTTCAACAAAGGAAGTGTGACAGTATCATATCGTAATTTATACTCTAATGAGTATGAATTTTTAAATAACACTAGTGGTATAATCATATCATCTAATAAATTTCCAATTTTTTCAAATAATGACTATTCTATTCAAAGAAGAATAGAAATAATCAATTGTTCATATATTATTCCAAATGAAGAACTCAAATCAATGGATCTTTTGTTACAAAACTTCTGTAATAATGTAAACTTGTGATTTATTTAACGAAATACTTCAATTTGAATCATATGTTGATAATAATGAAACTGATGTGAACTCCAATAAAAGCATTGTAGATGCATTCAAAGTGTATCTTACTCATTATATTAGTTTTTCACATAGCAAAAAAGATTATATAAAATTTAGAGTTATTGATAAATTTATGAATAGTTATAATGAATACAAGATTAACAATAACGAAAAAATTTACTGCGTTCTAAAAATGGAATTCGAAACTTATATCAATTCTGTCGTCTTCAATCCATCGTCATTTAAGATTCTTAATACGCGCAAGCGTATTATGGGTATCCAAATCCGGTGTTACCCGAATATATTATTTCAAGAGTAATATATTCTGAACTAACTATAAATCACTGTTAACACAATGTATTTTTTTTTCGTAATACGAAACATATGCATTTATTTGTGAAAAATTCATTGCAATTTTAAAAAAAATGTTTAAAATTAATATTAAGTTTAGTTTATAAATTAGGTAATATATAATTCATATAAAAGAATTGAGTATATATTGAAAACTATATATACTTTCAATACATATGCGTTCAAGTTTTAAGGTTTTATGTACAATAAAAATATCGTTATATAATATTGAGTTGTTTTATAAATTTATTTAAATTCTACATAAAGATCGATATAATTACAAATATATTAAATGTACTTTATAATAAATTTTATTATACTTTAATAAAAAAAAAATAGTAATAAAAAAATAAAATATTGAGTTAATTAGAAAAAACTATAGTAAAAGAGCTAACATACTAAAGGGATTATGTTTGTAGGAATAAAAAGTTATTACAAAAAATTAATATATGAAATTTCTTAATGAATTTATACTAAATTCAGTAAAAATTTTATTTTTATATATTTACAATAATTGTAGATAAAAATATGTTATAAACTAAAAAAACCAATACTTTGTTACAGATGTATATTTTAATCTCCTAAAATATACATTATTAAATTAGTATATAAGTTTAAAAAAATTATATTTACTAGATAAAAAATTAGGAAATCATATTATAAAAAAAATATGTAATAATATTTTGATATATAATATTATTACACATTTTGCGTGGTATGGTGACAAAACAGGTTATGAAAAAGTGAAAAAATGTATCTTAAAAATGTATAAAAAGGTATAATCTATATATACATGTATAGATTATATTTTTATATATAATATTATTTTTTGTTTTTTATTATTCATTTTTAAAAATGGTGTAAATGCATTAGTCACATAATTTTTAGTTTGTCACAACATTTGCCACACTAATATTTTTACTCTATCTTGGATTTTATAACACCAAGAATAATGGTTTTGTATTAATAATAAACTAAAAGTAATAAATTATTTTTATAATTTTCAATATACTTATAATTTATATAACATAAAAATCATTTATTTATAAATGATAAGTGCCTGTGACAAGTGTGACAGGCACTTTAACTCACTCTTATATATACATATATATATATTACTTTAATAAGTAGTTGTCACACTTGTCACAGATGTCACAAATAGTATTAAATACTATTTTAATATATTAAAATTATAACATTTTATTACATTGATAAAAAATTATCAATGAAAAAAAACTGCTAATTTATATTTTTAATTCTTAAATTAGAAAAAAAATATTTTTTTTTCTCGTAAATTAATAAATCTTTTTAATACTTTTTGTGACAATTCATTTAATTTTACCAAATTAATAATTTATTATTAAAAAATTAGTTATAAAATTTTTTTATTTTAATTATACATAAAAAATTAAAAAAAAACTTTCAATAATATATATATATATATGTATATTAAATATTCAAAATAAGAGTAATTATTATTATTGTATAATTTAAATTATATTACACAACAATTAAATGTTTTATTTATTATTATGGTACCTATGGTCTTTATTTACTTATATATATATATAAAATAAAAATATTTGAAAAAGTTATTTCGAAATTTTTTTCACAAAAGTGCCAGTAACATTTTAAGTACTACTATATATTAGTATTCAACTTCAATTATTGTATTTTTGGAATTATTAAAGTACAAAATAATTATTAAAAATTATTACAATAATTTTTTTAATTTATATATTTAAGAGTTATGTGCATATAGATATATGTAAATTAACAAAAAAAAGGATTATCTTGATTGATTTAATCTTCATAATCATAAAAAAAAATCAAAATGTAACTATTTTTTAAGTTTGACCAGTAAATATGGTAGTCACATTAATTATGTTTATAAAAAGTTTCTAAATTAAATAATATTCATCCTTGTAAAAGTTATTCCAAAACTTAATTTGAAAAAGTGCCTGTCACATATCGAAGGTTAACGAAGAATGTTTCTTATAGTAATTTAATATAAATATACTATTTAACGAACATTATATTATATGTATAATAGAATAATGTAAAAAACCCCATTTAATAATTAATGATTTAATAATTTTATAAAAAAATATATTATTAATAACAACCAAAAAACAAAGAAACGTTTAATGAAAGTACCTTTTTAAATTAGATTTATGTATTCTGAACCATAAAGTAAAATATTAATAATAGAAATGGTATAGTTCAGTTATAATATTACATTATAAACTTTAACTACTTGACAAGTTTGTTACAAATATCAGTATAACACAAGCATAAAAAAAGGCATATAAAAACCATTACAAAAAATACAAATACAAAAATATATTAATTGTTTATAAAGTTATATTACATTTCTGTTTTATTATTCAAAATTGGTATTTTTCCTAAATATCTTGTTTAACAGTTTATATACTACACGTTTATATACGTAAAACATCGTTCCGATTTTACTTGCGCACCTAAATACAAATATGTTAACGTAATTAATTAAATAAATATATAAATATTAAAAATTTTATTATACAACTAATATACATACTAATGTTTATAATATTTGAGGTATAAAAAGTGATGTTATTACAAGAAAAGTACATAAATACATTTGTACCTTGCATAATTATACCAGGTATTATGCATTTTTAACGTTAACATCAATGTTAAATTATATAAACACTTTCATACAATTTCCAAATGTTTTTGAATATATACCTGGGGATAGACCCATTCGTTTATATTTCGATTGCGAAATAATTAACACAAAAAAAGAAAATGAAAATGTTTCCCAATTAATATAAACTAAACAAAATGATTTTATCGTTAATATAACCAAAAAAATATATGCGAATTATCCAAATTATACATTCGATTGTATTGTTTTAGATTCTCACAAAATATCAAAAAATGAATATAAAATCTCATTCCATTTAATATTTCATATTTATGATGAGTATAAAAAAGAAATATTTTTTGCTTGTGTTTCAGACATACCGAAACTTTTAAGTCAACTTAATTTGAATGAAAAATTACTCGATAAATCTGTGTATCGTAAAAAGGGAGCTTTATTTAGAACAATGAATAGTTCGAAACCGAAAGAATCAAGAACATTGCAATTTAATAAAGAATTAAGTACTATTGATGACGTAACATTTTTGGATACTATATGTTCGTTGACGATGAATCAACGAACATATTAGATTCACAAAGTTTTTTTTATTTTTTGTCAATTTATAAATTCATTACATATATATTTAGATGTAATAGACTATAATCACACTTGTGAAGTAACAAATATAACAAACAATGAAAACTTATCACTTCCTGTTGGAATGATCTTTCAAATCTTGACATTTCTCCTTAAAAAATATCAAATTATAATTGAAGATACAGTATGTATAAGTTTAAATTTTAAAGATGGTGTATTCATGCTTATTTTTAACACCATATGTCCAGTTGCAAATCGTAAACACAAATCGAACAATCAAAGTGTACGTTTGTGAAATGACAAATTCGTTGTTCATTTTTTCGATGAACATTGTGGTGTCTTCTGTAGTATAAAAATAGATCTATTAGTGTATTACACGAAAACATTTTTAATGGAATTTATAACTATATTCTACATACTCTAAAAGAAAATGAGGAAAAATATGAAATAATATACAAATTGTGGATAATAAATATATAACGTACCCGGTTTCTCTTAATTCTATACAAATATATGGATTGTTGCCATCTAACGAAAATATGTTGTTGCGTGTTTTTGGATTTAATGAATATTTCATACAAAACAAAAACACAAAGGAAATTCTGAAACTTTTCAATCAATTTAATGTTGACAGTTATCTAACTATCAATACTGAACGTATGGACGATAAAGCACTATGTACAAAAAAAGAAAGGGGCTATATATATAAAATGTTTGGTGGTAAGGGAAGGATTGCAAAAGAACTATTGATGTCACTAATGGAAATTCCAACTTTAATAAAGTTGAATATTCCCTAAATAATCTAATAATGAATTTGTTTATGTAGGTTACTTAATATTGCGTTATAGATGAACATTTTTGATGATTTAAAATTTTTGATTAACGATAATATTTACATTAGTTTCATGATTGATTTAAATAAGTGGTGTGTTACTACAAAATTGGAATTTTTTAGCACTGTAGTAACAAAGGTGCATGATTTTATGGATAGTAACATTTCAATTTTTGAACCTAATATATTGATGTGTTTGATGTTTGTAGAAATCTCTATTTGAATTATAGTAAAAATTCAATTTATATAGTCAATTTAACATTGACTATATAAAGTTTAACCGTCTGAATAATTTAAGGAAAAAAATATCTTATACAAACATTAACACTATCAGTAAAAGTGTAATTCAAATTATAACTCAAAAAAAAATTTTAAAAGAAAACTGGTTACATATTTTGAAGAAATAGGTCATGCTTAATAATGGTAAATACAACGTTGATGATAAAAGTTTTACTGCGTATGAAAAAACTGATTACGCCATAAACTCATTTAATTTTGATTATATTAATTCTTTACGTAACCCCAATAACGGATTAGTAGAAATGATAAAAAAAATACTTGTGAACAATAATCAATATTCTAAAATAATGTCATACCTATATAGTTGTATAATTAACAAAAATAATAATGAAAATATAATTTTTTTAATTCATAACGGAAAACATGGAAAATCGACATTTTTAATTGTAGAAAAAATGTTTTTAAAAATTACTTTCACAAATTTACCAAATAATACTTTTAATTTTTCTTATAATTGTAAAATTAACGAAGCTAATCCGTTAATGGGGTTACTAAAGAATAAATACGTATGTACTATTTCGGAAAGTTCATCTACTGTATACAATAGTGATTTATTGAAGCAACTAACAGGTAATTATGTTTTTGTGTGTATAACCAATCTTTTTTTAATAAAGGAAGTGATACAATATCATATAGACATTTGTACTCAAATGAGTATGAATTTTTAACAAACACAAGTGGAATTATTATTTCTTCGAGTAGAATCCCAATATTTTCATGTAATGATTATTCCATTCAAAGAAGAATTCAAATAATTATCTGTACATATGTAATTCCAGACGATGAAGTTATTTTTATGGATCGATTGTTGCAATCTTACTGTACAAACGATAATTTTGGAGATTTTTATAATCAAATTCTTCACTATGAAAAATATATTGACGATGATAATCAATCACTAAATTCAAACAGTAACATTGTTGATGCATTCAAGTTTTATCTAACTAATGATATAACTTTTTCGAACAATAAAAAAGGTTTCGTCAAATTTAAAGATATATTTGATAATTTTATGAATTATAACAATCAAAACACAAATAGTAATAACGAAAAAATTTACACTCTATTAAAAATGGAGTTTGAAACTTTTATTAATGATGTGTCATTCAACCCTTCCTCATTCAAGATTATTAATACGCGTATTCGTATTATGGGTACCCAAGTATGGTGCTATCCGAATATTCTATTCATTGAATAGTATAATAACAAATTCACTATACATCACACTTAAAATTTATTTTTATTTTGCGTACTACTAAAATTATATTCAAATTATTATACAAAATTATTGTATATTAATTAGATTATAGTATTGTAAGCTGATAACATAAATAATAGTAATTATGTTATGAATGGTAAAAGTTTTATATATTCTTAAAATATATAACAAATGAAATAAGTAATATATTAAGGTGTACGAATATGTGAGTAATTAAACAAGTAGTATAAAATGGTTAATAGTTTTGTTTTAATACAACAAAAAAATGATATAAATATTAAATATACAAATTCAATATTTATATTTTATTGTATAAATATAAAAAAGAAATGTTTAATAAGTTTTAAATTACAAAAATTTTTAAATTTTTTAAAATAAAAAAAGTAATGTTAAAGTTAATACAAAGTATATTGATTATAATAATCAGATTGAAGTATAATTAAAAAAAATTTTTAGTTTTCCTAATTTATAAATATTAGTTATAAAATCGATTTATAAATATTAAATTTATTTTTTATGAATTAATAATAAATTTAAATGTTTTAAATAAGAAAACAAACTGAAAATAAGAGATTATTTAAATTAATCTCTTGAAGTATGCATTATAAAATTATTATTTTTTAAAAAAAATAATACTAGATAAACTATTGTATTATTTCAGTATAATAAAATAAAATTAATGTGTATAAATATTAATTTTTTAATTATTTTGTTTAATATAGTTATTAAAAACTATATTAAAACTAAAAAACATTATTTGATTTGTAAATAAATCTATTTTATAATACATTTATTCTAGAATATAGTGTTTTCAATAATCAAATTTATTTTTTTTTATAATACAAATGACTAATGGTATAAAAAACCATTAGTCATATTATTGAAAGTGTTTGTAAAAGTTACTGTCACATATTACTTAGGGATTTATTTTGCTATATATATATTGCAAACAATATAAATTATATTATATTTTTTTAGATTAATAAATATTAAATTGTATTTGTAATTTTCATGAATTACATTTTATAAATTAATATACAAAAACCATTTTGTTACTTAGTAACAAAAATCTGTGACATTTTAAACAATTTGAAATTTTATTTTTATTATTCCAGTACATTTATATAGTATATTTATATATATATGTTTTCTCTTAATTTAATATATAAGAGAAAACACAGTTGTATTTATTGTCACAAAATACAATAAATACTATTTTATTGTCACAAAATACAATAAATACTATTTTATTGTATTATAACTTTAAAATTTAAATTTTTTTAATTATAATAACTATCTATAACAAAAATACTACAAGTTTAATTACAAATTTGTAAAAAAAAATTTGAGAATTTTTAGTAATGAGAAAATCCGTTTTCTCACTTTTGTGACAATGTGATACATTTTCACATGTCTCATTATGAAATTATTAAAATTTTTTCTTATATATTAACTAATAATATATAAGTAATATAATTTTTTATAAATGAAAAATTATTAAAACTTTTAATAATTTTTTTTTATACATAAAAAAATTGTAATTATTTTGATAACATTTGTAAAAAAAAATGTTTAACTATAATTACATTAAGTTATCTCTATATAAAATATATAAATATATATTAATGTTTTATGATAAATTAATTGACATAAAATTCATTTTTTTTTATTTTTTATATTACTTACTAAATATTAACTATTTAGTATAATTTTATTTATACTATAATATAATTAATTGTAATATATAATTAAAATGATTATAAATAAAATTCATTAATATCTCTTTTTTAATAAAAATTACGTTATATTTTTAAATTTACAATATTTCGAAATATAGTTCTTTTATTTAATGATAAATCAAACAAAACTATATAAATTTCTCAAACTATATGTTCTCTGTATTATTATTATTATCTTACAATCTATTAATTATTAAAAATATATTTAAATTATATTATACAAAATATAATTTATAATTATGATTTTAACTAATACTTAACTTTTTATAAGTAACAAGATTATTAAATATTGTTGTGTTATCATTACAAAATAATTTAATTTCTTTCAAACATATAAGAAAATTAATGAAACAACACCAATTATATAAATTTAAGTACTATACACATATTAATAACTATATATTAATTTTAACAATGCGTGTTACATTAATCTGTTTATATGTAATTATACTTTAGCATAATTACATGTATTTTATATGTAATTATGAAATAATGTCAATTATATATAATATTATATTTACAAATATAATATCAAAAACATCAAACTTTGAAGTAAAACTTTAATAATTATACTCCAACAAACTTACAAATATAATATTACTATTATATTTTACAATTAGTTAAATTTATTGTTTAATTTAAGAAATTTAAAAAAAATTTTCTACATTTCTTATAACAATATAAAAAAGTGTTTACCTTATATTCATTTTCATATCAATATTGAAATTACTTATAAGTAATTTAATTATAATACTAATTAAATTTTTACATTTTTTATGATACCTTCATAAACTTTTTCTTCATTATATTACTCATTAATATTGAGATTTAACATTTTATTTCAATAGTTAACTTGTAGTACAATGTAAACAATTTTTTAATAATCAATTTTATATATAAATTTGAAAAATATAATGTATTAAATATTACTACATTCATAAATAAAATTAATACATTAAATCCTTATAAACCGATATAATATATATAAAATATATATGTATAATAATATGTATTACAAATTATTATACATATATTTTTTTAGTTTTTATTGAGAGTAATGACAGTTTTTTTGTGCCATGGGCAAAAAAATCTTTTCCCAAAAACACACTTTAATAAACTTATTAAAATATATAGCAATAGAATTATATTGATAAAAATTATTAAAAAATTTCATCCATTATATTTTTTTTATATTCATTTTTATTACATTTTAAATTATGTTACAACGTTGAAAATAAGGATTAATTGAACTAATTCTTGGAAAATTTTTTTTTATAATATTAGCGCATAAACTTTTACCTTATTACTTATATAATAGTAGCATTACATAATTTTAAAGTGTATAAAATAAAAAAGTATCATTTTTATAATTGATTTTTATTCAACAAAAAAATAAACAAAAAATAAAAATTAAATTTAGATTATATTAAAATGTGATTATATCGTATAATCACAATCATAAGCGTACTGCGCTTGTGTAATAAAACAGTGCTATACTGTTGATATAAAAAAAGTTGAAATCGTGAAAACTTCGTTGAAAAATTTAATGAATAAAAATTTAATAGTTTATTGTAAACAAAACTATTAGAATTTATTTATTGCATCTACTTATGAAGAATTAATCGAAAATATTAAATGTGGAGAAAACATATTGGAATACATAAAAAGTGGACTTGCATGCACTTATATATGGATATTGGATATATCGAAAAATTTGTACCCACATTTTAATTACACACAATAAATAACCAAATTAATCTATTTGGTTACAGATAAAATATATCACTTGTATTTAAATGTATCACACATTGAATTTATTGTCCTTGAAGCAACTAATAATCTAAATTTTCATTCCATATGATTATGAAAATGTATAATCAAGATTTAAAAAATGTACTATTTGATACTTATATTGTAGTCAAAAATTTTGTAGAAAACGAATTATCCGAAATTTGATATCCATACATGTAGATATCAAAGTTTACAGAAATGGGTGGTTTAGATGCTTTCATGCATCTAAATCTAACAGTATAGACAAAACTAAATTTAAAGTAAATAAAGATTTATCTAGACTCATTCAAAATAATAACACTGGATAATATTATACAGAACACTTTTGTATGTTTTCCTCGATTTCATTATGAATTATTAATAAAATAAGTTACAAATAATAATACAATAAACTGTGATACTTCTACGCCACCTGGACTTATAAGGAATAAATTTGATAAATCAAAATTTAGATATAAATTTACAAATTAATACTAATAAAACAGTAGATTGCGATACAAATGTTGATACTGAAACAGATTTAATAACGAATAAAGAAATTCCTATAAACATATTTACAAAATTAGTGCATTGAATAAGTGAAAAATATTATACTTACAGAATTGATCAATTTTATCAAACTATCAATGCTCCATTAGATAACAGTATAATTCAAAATTTTAATTCAAAATGTTTTGTTATTAATGAAAAGCATTTGAATAATCATGTGTTCCTAATGATTACAAACGATAAATTAACTTATCATTGTCATAATGATAGTTACACAGAAGTTAACACAATCAGAATCACAGACTAAAATGTCTCAATGATTATACATAACTTACTTCAACCGGAATATCTATTAAACAAAATCATCGACAACGTTATACAAGTTGATCCAAGTGTTAAATTAGAGGACATGCGACTAACTTCTTAAAAGTACATAATAAAATGTTCTGATATTTTTAAAGAGTTCTTAAATTTTAAAAATTCGTCTCATTTACAACACGTATGTAATCTTATTACACATTTTATAACTGATAACATAGATAATGTAATTTTTATAAATAAAAATTATAATATCAATATTACATAACCTGAGAAACCCGTAAACAACCATAACTTAATAAAAAACGATTTTAATACTGATTCCTTTTCTAAAGATGTCTCCTTATTAATTATTAATATTAGTATCTAATATTATTTATTCAACAATTAAATATGAATTAGTTGTATACATGTGTAATCCAACTTCTATCAACCTCGTAAATTGTGTAATGAATCAAATAACAACTGTAATAAGATATAATCATAGTTGTTCTCAATTGTATATATTTCACGAACAAAGTAATAAGTGGAACTTATTACTTCTAGATATTTGTTATACGACAATACAAATTATAAATACATTTACATCAAAATTTGTTGCATTTATAAATTGTTATATAACAGATAAAATTAATCAGAAATAAAGACAATATATATGGTCAAATTATTGCAAAATTAGGAACAAATACATCTATATTTCATTTCAACGCCCTCAAAAAAACAATTCTAGGAAATTTGAAATTACACAAAGTCAAATTCAATAATGAAACTGTTAATTGTGAAAACAGGTTTATTTATTTTTGTAATGTCAAACTGAATGTCTATGACTGTTCTATATGTCCCATTACAAAGGAAGACTATTGTTGTTCCTATCTGAATTATGATTATATTATTATCAACACTAATAATTGTAGTACTTTTACTTTTAACTTCTTATACCACTACATTGAAAACTAAGAGGAAATCAATTTCCTATTAATGTATCTTTATTCTGCTTTCTTAAGAAATGAGAAAATTTTTCCATTACCTCTAAACATATATGAAGAGAATTTTATCTGGTGATACCCTTTTTTTCCTCTTTTCTAAGAAAAGCAGAAATAAATTAGATACATCAACATTTTCAATTGGAACAGAATGCATTTAAAATTATTACCTGAACCATCATCTAATTTAATTTTCATCAACAATTATCAAAATATGCACGGGAAATGAATTAAGTTCCCTATAGAGTCATGTATTCCCAAACTGTTAAAAAAATTTACTCCTAAAGTTAAAATTATTATTTGCACAAATTCCATTCCCAATTTTACATTATTTGACCTACGCCACAATACGTAGAAATCGAAAATTATAAACTTTCCTAAACAATTTATATCTAATGTATTTTGTGATACATTAACTTTACCAACAATGTTTAATAATAATGTATTTTATTCAGAATATATTTACAGTATATTAAATCATGGAAAAAATATTTCTATACATATTAACAAACCCCTAGACTTAAAAGTACTAGGGACATACTAGAACAAAACATTAGAAGGCTTTTTTCCAAAGTTACGTAGCACATTATCTTATATTCAGTACGAATGGAGAAGATTATATTGTTCCTTCTATTATAATAAGACAGCTCGATAATGAAATAAGCAATCAAACATGAAAATATAGAACTTTATATAATATTCTAGTTTAAAGTTGTGCATCTATTGCATCTAAAAAAAATGCTGTGGTTTGTATTAAATATAAAAAAAAGTTGTTTTAAAAAATTTTGTAAAAATAATTCAAAATTTTACTTTCCAAATTGATACTGCCTAAAATGTTAAACAAACCAAGAATATCTACAGATTTTAAAATTATTATTCATATTAGTTATGAATAAAAAATTAATTCCTATTAATTTTTTATATAGTTAAAATTAAATATTAGTGTTTATTCATTATTGTGTTTCTTTATATGAATATATTTTTATTATTCGGATGTGTAATATTATTTATTTCACATCTTATATATCTACTATAACTAATTTAATATAATATATAATAATATTTTATTTTATTGAACTATTATTATTTAATTCAACAATTGATAATTACTTACCCATTATTTATACATAATGATATACAAATAATTAATTGATATGATTCATATATCATTTCAGATTCATTATTATTAAAATAAAAATTTAATATCTAATGATATTATTTATAACATTTAAATTGTTTATAAATAATATCAACTAAGATATTTTAGATTCTATATCTAAAAAAAATTATTTTTTAAAATCATTTTTAATTAATATTTAAATTAAATTTGTTAAATATCAATTTATTATTACATTGAAAACATATCAATAAAAGTATGGTTTTTTAATGAATTTAAAAAGATTACATAGTTATATGTAATGATTACTAGATATTTTAGATTCTATATCTAAAAAAAAATTATTTTTAAAATCATATTTTAATTTAATATTTAAATTAAATTAAATTTTTTAAATATCAATTTATTATTACATTGAAAACATATCAATAAAGTATGGTTTTTTACATGAATTTCAAAAATAATAGTAAAAGTGTATGCGCAAATATATAAAGGAGGAATGTTTCATGGATTAGTAGACTTAATCCTATCTATTTTGAGGTAAATCGACCATTACTTAATAATCGAAATATTTTTTAATATTTCGTTTCGATCATTATTTTTTTAATAATGGTTACTATATATATATCAAAATATATAAAATTCATAATGTATTATACATTATGAGTAATTGAATTCAATGTTCTGACGATGGCATTACGTAATTTTATTCATCAATAAAATTTAAAAAATATTTTTAATAATTATTTTTATTGTATTGGTCAACTTTTTATTTATAAATCTGTATTATCACGAATTTTTATAATTTCATTATTTATAATTAGTTACGTCATATATTACAAGACACATTTACACATGTTATAAAGAGTATAATTCTATGTATTATGTAATAATAAATATAATTTTATAAAATTACAACCAATTATTTTATTTACCTTTATATTTTTTTAATGTATATGTATTATGATAATAATACTATATTATTAATAATAAAACAATATTATTTTATACATAGAGAAATTGTTAACTTTTATATTTAAACATCACTTAACTTTTATATTTAAACATCACCAAGAAAATTAACATTTTAATCAAATGTTTTGTATTATTATAAATTTAGAAATTAAATATATCCTGCATTATTTCATAAAGTACAAAATACATAAACATTTAAGAATATATATGTTTGTTTAATTAATTTATTAATTAAACATAAATTTATTATTGCCACTAATAATAAATTTTTTATTACAATGCTAATATTATAATACATAATAATACCATGTTTACGTAGATATAATAAAACATATATATACATATATATGTATATATATATGTTTGTACGTATATATAAATTTTACGTAAATATACTTATACGCTTATTTATGTAAGCGTTTAAGAAAAATACTTTTATATTTTTATATAATTATAAAACTTACTTTTTATATTTATTTTGGTTATAACATATTTAAGTGTAGTTGATTTATTTTATATTAATTATATTAATATATATAGTAATGTTAATGTACTATATATATATCATATTTTATAATGATTTTTTATATTTGTCATTATAAAAAATCATAACAATTTGTTGTTACTTTATTGATTTATAATATACTTTTAAACATTATATCAATAAAAAATTTTTGCATTATTGTGTATTTTACATATTAATGCAGTATGTAAATTTAGAATTCATTTTGAAAATACATAATTTCAATAAATAATTTTGGGTTTTATATTTAAAATCATATAATTAAAAACAAAAATAACGAATTGTATGTTTTCATAGTATCACATATGAAAAAATTTTATACTTAATGAATTTATTTGATATATATATATATATATATATATATTTAACATGGAATATTTTGTAATTATCTTCATACAAATATGAAGACAGATTATCTTTATCATATCACCTAAAATATTTAATAACTTGATATCAAATGTGAGATTGACGATATTTATTCTTATTTTTTATTTTATAATAAAAAATAAAATTACTTATTTACGAATTGTAATTCGTAAATAAATTTACATATATTTATTTAGGTATTATTGTCTCACAAACTATATTATATAAATATATTTATATAATATATTATATAAATGTTTCAAAAATTAAAAGATCAGTATATAAATTTTAAAAAAATTTTAAGTTGTATAGCACAAAATTGTACAAATAAACTTAATTGGATTTATTAAAATGAAAACTTTTATCAAAATATTAAAACCTATACTTGTAATGCCTATAAAATTATGGAATATTTACTTAATTAATATATATTATTTATTTCAAATTAAATATATTTGTGTTTTTATAGAATTAAAAAAAAATTTAATGATATGTAGTAATTTCTTAAGTATAATACATTATATTATCTATTCATTTAAATTGATAAACTGTAAATGTACTATTATTGTAAACATTTAAAGTATAATGTTTCAAGTTTTTTCATACCAATAAATTTTTATATTTTTAGTAAATGAATTTATAATCAAACATTATAGTGTTCTATGAATTTACTACACTATAACCATACTGTAGTATTTGACAGTGTAATTAATCTTATAACATAAAAATTATAATAATTGAAAATATATGTATACTTTATGATATGTAGCATAAATTTAGTTTATAATTTTTTTATGTGACTTAGAAGAATGTTATGAACCTTAAAAAGTTAAACCTTTATAAAAAAAAGTACTGTACCACAATTATTATCAACAAGTTGTATTATATAAAAATCATATTTTTATATAATTCATAAAAAAAAAGATACAATAATTCGTTTATTAACACAAAATTTTATTTAAAAATTTTTACAATTTATTGCAAAACTGTAATAATTTATTAATATCTATTGTACACAATAAGGTACAATAACGTATATGGGTTTATTGTATTATATTTGTATAATTTACTTCAAATAAATATATAAAATTGAAGTTTTCAATTGTATATTACAAAAATCATAACTGAATAAAAAATAATTAATACTTATATAATTTTAATGGTTATAATCCTTTATAACCATTAAGGTATAACACAATAATTAATTAAAATTTATCATATCTTTTTGTATATAAAAAAAAATAAGAAATAATATTTCATATTACATATACTAGAGAAAACATTTTCCCAATAATTCTAAAAAATGTAGATTAGTAAAAACAATTGAAAAATAATAAACATTGTTTAGACATATGTAAATGTCTCGAATAGGAAAGAAATATGAAATGTGATTATACACAATATAATCATGTTTATGCATTTAACAAAGTATAATAATTACATTATTAATAACATTTAATTAGATTATAGTTTTCATTAGTATAATGTATTATTACATTACATTCTACTATTTTGAACAAGTTAAAAAAAAGTAAAACATGTTATCAAAAATTATTTTGTTTAAATTATAAATACAACCAAATCTTTATAAAATTCCTATAACATGAAATAAATAGGTTGTATAAAATAAATAACTAAAAGATTTTATTTAAACATACAAATTATATATGTACATATGTAATTCTTATGTTCATTTTTTTATAAGATGAACAAATTTTTTTTTCATAACCAGTATGTATACCATTTATTTTTTTTACATACTAAAATTTAATTTATATAATCTTAATTTTGCGTTATATTAAATAATCCATAATTGTTAACTTATAATTTGTATTTAAAAAAATTATGTAAAATAATATGTAAATTTTCAATTTACAAATAATGAACAAACGATTTAAATTTTTTTTTTAATTTGATTTTTTTATTTAATACATAATATTAAATATATTCATGTTAAAATTATTTACATTTCACATATATGTAATTATATATATATATATAAATACATATATAAATGGTATACATACTGGTTAGACTCCATAAAAATCAAATTTTAATATTATAATTAAAATTCAGGATTAAACTTAAAGAAATATACTTGTCAAAATCAAAACAAGATTATTTCGGTTTTATTATTTTTATACAAAATAATAGTTGTTATAAAAAATATGTCACCTAAAATATTGATTTAAAAAGTTTTCCTTATCTCTGTCTATTAATCCGGTTAATTTTCATTTTACAAATTATAATGTCTTATAAATTAATAGAAATTTTTAAAAATCATTAACGTAATGTTATAAAAAATTTATTATATCAGTTTTCTCAAACAGCGGCATTATTTTTTTTATTAAAAGTATACTTATTAACCAACATTTTAAAAATATTAATATATTTTTATTTAAATGTATAATTATACATTTAATTATTTTATATATATATATATATATATATATATTCATATACTTTGCTGGTTGACCAATCATACACTCGATTTGTCCATTGCCTGTACAATTCGTTAACTTGTGTTAGACAAATATGATACAAAATCGTAAAGATTATTTGAAGAAGCCCAACGTTTTACTGGATGATCTTGATCATAATTGTACTAATTGGATTGGTCACTTTCTTAAAACGTGGGCTGACCTTTATGCATTCAATACAGGAGGTCAAGGGCGGAACAACGTCGATCTGCCTAAAACTCATAATTACATCGAACTACTCCATACAAGAATTGTTTGGCCAGGATCGCATGCTAAAAGATGCGTTACACCGAACATTCACTCTTAAACAATTCTTATATTCTGATAGATTTATATTTGAAAATGAGCACATTAGTATTTTGCGCATGCGTACAATAATATATAAAACGTTGTTTATGTTACCATCTATCGGAATAAAAATCTAATTGATAACTTTCGAGATCCAGTTTCATTCGATCAAATGGATACATATGATCGATGGAATTTATTTCGAAAGAATATTCATGACATTGCTCATGATATGATTGAAAAAGGAACGTATGGGAAATCATAAAAGAGGATTTGGTGGTAACAAGAACGAATACTTCAACCAAAAGGGGTCAAAGTATGAGCATATAGAATGCTGTAAAAAAAAAGAGTTAACCCGAAACTAAAAAGAAAGATATGAAGAGAAGGAATGTAAAGAAACGAGGTATTCGTAAGTTTGCCAGACCTACAAGACACATACCATATCGAGGACTTGTAAAAAGAAGACCGAATAATTCTAAAGGTAAATCAATAAAATGGAATAGGCAACAACATATGAATAGTAGATTCTATAAACATTACAAAGTATCACAATATTCCTTACTCACAACATTGGTTTTACCATCTGGTAACACCTATCATGTTCATGCTACTCAGAACTTTACAAAGGAATACTTTGAAACTATGTACTATACATTGTTTAAATGTTTAGACTCAGAGATGACCATACATGAGAAGAAATATGTATACGATAATTCAATTAGCTGTGACATATTGATGCTCAATCAAACAGGTCATATAATGAAATTAGAAGTAAAAATTTGGGGAGTAGTTGCTGAAGAAGAGATGTTAAAATTAAATACAAGACTTGCATTGCGTGGGCCACAATGGAGTCGAATGTTTGGGAAGACAAGTTGGCGGCTTCAAAATGTTCTAGAAATCCTAAGTTGTAGAAGTAAAGCGACATCTGAAGTGCGCGGTCATCTTCAAAATTTTAAGAGTTTTGTTGTAGTCTAGTAAAAGGATATTTGTGACATCCGGATAATCACAAATACGAAAGATATTTAAAGACATTTAATAGAGATAGTTGGTAACTTACTTATTGATTTACCTTATACTTACATATGATTTTTATACATTAGTTCTTTTATATTTTAAAAATTATATGTATATCTCTTTGCTGATTGTAAAAACCGTATACCTGTTTTACCCTATTCCTGTTAAATTCGAATTTAGTGTTTAACGAACGGTGGTGAACATTAATAAGAATATCACTACTGATTATTGTAGTGATTGTATTGATTATGACTACGACGTTTGTTTCTCTACTACATCCAGTAATCTATTGTACAAATTTATTTCCAGTATATGGAATCAGAGAAAGAGATAAACTTTGTCCTCGTTTACCTTTATTCATGTTTAAAACAGAATGATGCTACTGTTTCAAACAACAATCTACTCTTTTTATATGACATAAGACGAATTGATAAATCGAAATTATCAATAAACTCCATGGTATATTGGCTATTTTATTGGAACGTTAAGTTCAAACTTTTTTTCAAATGAATCTAAGCGTAATGCTGACAATAAGTTGACCCGAATAGAAAAAAAAATAATTTGAAAATAATTGCAGAATCAACTACTGATAAATTTAATTCAGAAGTCAAAAATTTGTATCGGTAGTGCAAAGTGTGTATCGAAAAATTTATTCCCAAAAAATAAGAAAATTCACCCCAAAAGTGAAATTATTGATATGCACTAATCACGTGTCTAATATTTTCAATTCCATGATTATGCCACATTAACAAGAATATAAATTAATCATTTCCCAAAAAATTTCATAACAAATCTAAATTAACCAATCACCGTTACTACCGAATGAGTTTAATAACATTCATTTCAATTCATATAGCAAGTTTTGAAACTTGGTAACAAATTTCGCATTAATTGTAATAAAGGTTTACTTTCAATTCGTACTCGTCATTTGTTGGATACTACTATAGAGGGATTTTTTAAAAAATATATAGAAACCTCTGTATTATTCAACCATGATGATAGTACTTACATAATACCTAAAAAAATTATACACATGTTTGATACTGAAATTAGCAAAAATAAATGGATGTATAGGAAGTTTTTTAATATCATAACCGAGCACTGCAGTATGCAGTAAATGAATACATGGTACAAATAACTCCTGGAAGAATTCTGTCAACCATAATGAAAGTTATAAAACAATTTGAATTCATACAACCGCAAAATTAGGTTGTATGAAGATTAATGAAGAACATAAATCATCAGTTCCAATATATGCATTACATTTACTTTTAGTTATACATGAGTAGTCATTATTAAATATAATATATTACTCCAAAACATTATTGATATAATGTTTTATTACCATTTAACATAATACACCAAATAAGAAATACGATTAAAAACCTAAGTACATTAAGTGTGTAGGTACATCTATAATAAACAATGGATATACTTGATAAATGTCTGAAATAAAAACGTGGTTTAATTTTTAATTTATATATTAATAAAATATATAAAAAAACCTATTCTTAAGTATTAAATTATACATTAACTCATTGTTTCCAACTTTCAAGAGTACACATGTTCTAAGTAGTGTTAGGATAGTTTTTTTTACTTTTAATCAAAAATAGGATTATAAACTGTTTTTATGATACAAAAACATTGAATTTAAAAAGAATATTAAAGAATAAATCGATATAAAGTGTTATAATTATTCCATTTGTATGTAATATATATAACACATACAAAAAATCAAGTAATTGTTGAAATCTTGATTTATAATAATCGGCTTATGGTTAACAATACACTCCATCCAAAATATTTTTTGAAATAACTTGCGTAATAATTATTAAAAATTTTTAATTAAAAACTTAATAATTTAGACAGTAATTTCTAAAAAAATTTCCAAGAATTTTTCTTAAAGTTATATTAATGAAGAATATACTGCATAGTATACACTTGTATGAGAACTGATGTGTACAATTTTACCACTTGCGTATAACGTATATTATATTTTTATATATTAAAATAAAAAAACCACTATATGATAACAATAGTTTACTAAAGTTATCTAATTTATTTATTTGAAGTGTAATATACACTTCAAATAGATAACATGAATGATTTAATTAATCTAAATAAATAAAACAGATTCAGATTAACAAATTCATTAAAAATAAAAAATGTTGTTATTACCATATTTCTATTATACTAATTATATAGATAACATTCAAATTCGTTCAGTTTTATATAAATATATTTATATATAACTGAACGTGTTACAAGGTATAAAGTATTATTACATTATACAACATGAACGATGTAGTGTTAAATGAAGTATTTTAAATATAAAACTTTAAATTGGACTATGAAATGAATCAAAAAAAATAGAGTTATATAAATAAGTATAAAATATAACATTTTCAATAAATATGTAATTATTTATATATTATGTATCAACAATATATAGATAATTATATACAACCTATAAGTATATGTACCTATTATGTTACTTTTATATAAGTTTGAATATGTTTACATTCTAGTTACATGTGGCAAATTATATATTGTATATATAATTTTATATACACATTATAAAAAAAGAAATAATGACTGTATATACTGGACTTTTTAATAAAAAAATAAATTTTTTGAAATAAACAAAAATAGTTTTTTTCTTAATTAACCACATTCCATGGTAGAGATAATACACATTTATATATTTATGTAATTTTTTATTACATAACCCAAACACTGTTTGAGATAATTTCAAATCAAATTTCAAAACTGCCCCGACTCAATTTTAATGACTTAGTACAAACACTTTTGAAATATGTTATTTTAAACTTTTTCTGCTTTTCATTAAATAAAACCAATTTTTTTTTGTGTATTTGTATATAGTATCTCTATCATTTCCGGGAATTTGACAATTTTTTTTGTCTGATAACAGGCATTTTTTAAAACCAATTTAAATGTATCTCCAAAATTTTTTATTTTTTTTTAAACTATAATGTGTGTATATCATAAAAAAGCTGCATTGTAATGTAATAAATTAAAAAAAAAATTGGTATTACATTAATTATAATGTAATTATAATTACTTTTTTTCAATGTTTTTTAAATATTACAAAAATTGATGTATAAAATTCAATTTTATATATAAATAAAATAAAATATAAATTCGTAGACAAATTTTTATTATAAAAATTATAATCAAAATAGTAGGGTTTAAAAAAACTAATATTATTCATTACAAATTGAAGTATTATATGTAAAATTATAATGTTAGGTTTTCTTACTAATTAATTTATTTTTATAGTAAATATTGTAATAAATTATATTAAAAATTATTAAAATTTAAATTAAACAAAAATAACTAATTAAAATTTTACTTTTTGTCATATTGTTGTCACTGCTGCTGGAAAACAAATGTTATATTTTTAGTAATATTTTATTTAAAATTTTTTTTCCTAAATGTATATATCATATATATATATATATATATATATATATATACAACATTAATAATATTTTTATTTCATCCATATTTAAGGAGATTTTGACAAGTGTGACAACTTTGATAGGTGTGACAGGTACTTTATTATTTTACTAAATAAAGTATATACTGTATAGTACTATACTATATAGAAAGGAAAGTTCCAAAGTGTCTGTAACACTTGTCACACACATATATGTTTCTTTTTTTACATACACAACTATGATAATTTATTAATTCATTACCATATGTAAGATTACATAACTATACACAATAATAATATATTATTATTATACCTTTTTTAATTTATAATAATAAAAATTTAATTGTATTATATGACAACAACTGCTACGATAATTCACATACATTAAATCAAACGCAAATATGATTATAATTCATTGAGCAATTACATGATTTTACATGTAATAATTTTCAACCATTCATATATAGGATGTCATAACAAATAAATCCCAACAAATATATGTTGAAAACAATATTTGTATAATTAGATATCATGATAATATATATATATATATATATATGTCAAACCATGCATCCCTTTGAGTAATCGACTAATCATTCACTGTTAATATGATTTATTATCGATAAGACATAACATATAAAATGAAAATCTTTTAATGTGTAATTGACATTACACAATATTATAAAGGAATATCAAACAAAACAACGAATGTGAAATTATCAAGCGTTAGAATAATATTTTTAGATATTAAAGTATATTTTATAATGTGATAACATTACATTAAAACTAAAAACATACCAAATCTTTATAACGATGTATCATTTAATTTTAAAATGATAATGGAAACAAAGTAACATATTACAAATTAAGTAAAGAAATATGATAAACATAGTGTAATTTGTCATTAACGCTAAATTTTTTGGGATAATTCAAAAGAACAATTATCAAGGAAATCTATCATACATTACTAAAATTATTTGTGATATGCAAATATAAACTGCATTTTTTACAAATACATCATGAATCATTTAATAAATGGTATTTATAAACACCATTAACTAATGTTTTCAATAATAAAATACATGTAAATTGTTTATTCCAATACCATCAAGTTGTGAAAACAAACTCAGTTTATAATACCTAAATCATCAGCCGGATTTTTTCACTAATTTATATAACCATAAGATAAAATTATTGTAAATATTAAAGAATTTTAAAATAAAGTATACACAATATTTTAACAAATACATGATATTAATATTTACTTACGTAACAAAATTATTTTATTCAACGTCATACCTGTAATTATAATTATTCAAACCCATTTTTCTGATAATGTTACCGCGAACACTTCTCTACAAAATTTTCATCGTATTTATTCAATCATATCATCAATGATAGCTCTCAGTTCCTGAAAAAGTATTTAAAATATAGTTTAATTTAAAATCTATTGTAAAATATAAACTATAAATAAAATTCCATAAATTATAATGTAATTGATAAATACATTCTTCTTAAAAATATCTTATGACACCAAGATACAAAATCAAATGTTTTAAAATTGTTTTAAATGTAAGAAATATTAAATATATATCACTTTACTTTTTTGGGTTATAAATTATTTATAACCCAAAGATATCTTACTTTTATATAAAATTTTTAATGAAAAAATACTGTATTATATGAGTCTATAATATAAAAAATAATTTATATGATTTAACAATATTAGCATAGAAGTATACAAAAAAAATATCCATTCATTATTTATATGTTAAAAATAAATAAATAAAATTTATTTTAGATACATTCGACAGTTTTATGTTTACAATCATATCCTTTAAGTAGGATATGTCCCATAATATTTCAAATTTAAATTATAAAAATGAGGAAACATTATACATAGAAAATATAAACTATTACCAAAATAAAAAATTTTTGAAACTTTCATATTAGTATCAGAGCATGTTTTACTGAATCAATAGAAAAAAGTTAAATATTTAGTCCTTATAAAAAATCCTTATTATTGTGTATAAAACATAGGGTACAATATGTACGAATATCATAGTTACTATATTTAATAATTACAACTGTTGTAAATATACGAGTATTAAAATATAACATCAATCATTTATTTCCTAATACTACTTATTTACGTGACAAATTATACTCTTTTAAGTAAAATACCAATTATTTGATATTCTCAAAATTATTAAGATACATTTATAAATCCCACTGTTGAATAAGTTATTAATAACAAATACTTCATTTACGTATATGTATATAACTATTCATTTTTATTTATTTAACTTTTATATCTTGTATAAAGTAAATCAAAATACAAATAAAAGTATAGAATCACACCATACATAGAAATTTTAAAAACATTATTATTTTTAAATTCGTATGTCGAATTTAAGTTAAATAGGCTTGATATTAAATTATTTTAATATTATAGATAGAACAAAAATATTATTGGCAAATTAAATAATAACGATAATTATTTATATCTTTAAATTTTCTAATTTTTACCTAATATTAAACCAACTTAATATATATATATATATATATATATAACGATTTACAACATGGAACTATCCAATAAACTTAAATCCTAATATTAATGAAAGGAAACTTCTTTTAAGATATCTAAACATCCCAATAATATCTTAAAATTAATAATTTTTTATATTTTCCATCTTAAAAGACAAAAATATTTGTTTTAATAACAACAAATCATCAAATACTTACAAAATGCTTTCAGTAGTAAAATAAATGCTCTTCATGCTTTGTAGTTAAAAAAATCAACGTACATAAACTTTAATAAAAAAATCATTGATATACGAATATAGATTTAAATTTATATTAATAATAAAAACAATCTAGATTTTAACAACAAACATAACAAAATTAAAAACACTACAATAATCAAGGTCATATATCTATTCATAATATACGAAAGACGTTTGTGTTTCCGTTTAAGTGCTAGAGTTGGTTTCAAAAAGTTAATTATACGTTACATAATTCACGTTAGAAATAACATTTAAATATTTTTAATATATATAAATGTCATTAACTATTCAAATCAAACAAAAAAAGTTACTCTGGATTTTTTTTAATTCTACAATATTAAACACTCAACCTTTAAAATTCAATAACATTTTGACGATTATTTATACCTCAGTTATAATTCAAAATATACAGATGAATGTATGCAAACATTTAAAAAATACATTATTTATTGCAATTAATATAAAGTACAAATAATAAAGTTGTGATTATTTATACTCATCTAATTCCAGTTTCCAAAATAAATAACGATCAAAGGGACATTTATAATATATTTAAACAAGTTATTTATTTGCTAAAGTAACAATTCGTTATCTGTATAAGAAAAAGCATATACATGATTCCATTTACAATTTATTATTCTATTGTAATAAAATAATTTTTCAACACAACCAAAGAAAAATCTAAAACCATTTATGTTCATATTCAAAAATTGAATAAACTATATATTTGGAAAAGTTTTTAATCAAATTCCAAATAAATTCCTAGAAAAAAATATATAAATATTTTTTTAGGAACAAAAATAATACTTTTTACAAATTTGATTGAATTTCTCTACATATTTATAATATAGACATCTAGAAACATTATATACCGTAAAACATTTATTGGTCATTTTATTTTAATAATTTATGTTTAAATCTTAAAGATTTAAAAATTTAATGTGTATAGTTTTATTCATAAAAGAGTGTGAATTTAATAAATAAAATATGAGAGATAAAAATTGCACAAATATAAAATTAAAAATTAAATACACCCACTTTTATATAATTTTCTTTTAAATAACTCTATAAATGTTATTCAATTTACTTCTATAAAAATGATGTGACGAATCCATCATTCTGTGTATTTAAAACCTCTCTATTTAAATAGATAATTCTAATACTTTAAAACTTAATATGATTCAATAATAAAGGCTATAAAATGTACATAACAATCACCAATGTTATATACATTATGTGTTTCAATTACAATATTTATAACTATGTTTTTTTAGTAAATTAAGCTTAATTTTAATATATAAATGTGAGTAATTCAATATTATAATAAACAGAATTTTATAACGATACTATTTAAATTACGAGTTCTTAAATTCTTTTTTCATAATCTTCACTAAGATATTTAATTATAATATAAATTTTCAACTTTATGTGATAATGTAATAAATATTTATATAAATTATTACCTTCTATTTACATGGTTAAAATTAATGAAACTTACATTTTAAAACAACATTTAATGAAAAATAGTCACTATAAACATTGGAATAAAAAAATAATTCTTGACTATTTTCATAAATACAAAAGCACTAATGAAAAAATTAATTTTATGATATTTTTATAATACGCAATTTATTAAAAATTAAGACAACTGAAAACTTTTTACCTGATTTAAATAATTTTCCACAATAATTACAACATTTTTTTATATTTATTTTAATGATTAACAAATAAATATTTTTTCTTTAAACATACACATGATTTATGTGCGCCAATAATTTACCTATATTTAAATGAGTGAATGTAAAACCATATTACAATGAATCAAGTTAAACTAATTATTATATATATTTAAATTAAGATTTAAATTATAAAATAAATTAAGGTATTTATTTAAAAAATGTTAAAAATTTTGTAATATTACATTTTAACCAATAAATGTCTGTTTATAGATTGTTATATTATAAAAATCATTTATTTAACATCAACAATATTAAAAATTCACTGATCATCCTTACATCAAAAATCATTAAATTACATAAAAATATAAATAAAAGTAGAATTTAAAGAAAATTAATATTTCTTTCTTACATCAAATAGGTATTAAGATGAGTATTTTGACTGATATTATTCTATAAATGGGCACATTCTTAAATATTAACTAAATTATTTAAATATTTTATTCATACACTATTAAATATTATATAAATTGATAATTTTTAAAATTATATACTAATGTAATAAACTAAAAGTATATAATACAAATTAAATATTTTCTAATACAATATATTATATAGTATATAAGTGAATATAAACAATTTTTACATTACTATTTCATATAGCACCATTTTTATCAACTAAATCTAAAGCACTACACAATAAACATTGTTTAACTGAATAATGACAATTTTATTGTAATATTCTCAATACATAATAGAATTTTTCTAAATCTCATCCTATACTAATTAATAAAATATATAACATTTCGCTTACTAAATTATTCAAACTACATTTAGAAATTAAAGATTTCATAGATATAAAATTTCGCACTACAATAATCATTCATTTTACACAGCCATACAATAATTATTAAGAAAAAGAATTTATAATAAAATTTCCTAATATATACTCAGAATACTATCCTTCAAAAATAATTTTTCACAATCTTTTACATAATTAAAAAATATATTTAACCATGAAAAAAATTATATTTCCTGATAAATAACTGGATAGTGAACAAGATTCTGAAAATTTAAAAAATTTTTAACATAAATATCTACTTTAAAATATAACAAAAATTTACATCATTCCAAATTGTCATATCTGAAATGAAACTCATTTCAATAATAAAATTTATTATTGCGTCAATTTCAAATTAAAAATAAAAAATTTGAATAGGTATACTAAAAATAAAAAAATCTAAGAGAATATGTAAATTAGCCTACTTTACGTATACTGTCTTATACATAATAAAGTATAAAATCAAAGAGTGATAAAAGATTATTTCCAGTATTAACACACAATTATAAGATTTTAGGATAATTTTAAAATCCACTATAAATTTATTTGAATAATTTTTTTAAAAATTACAAAAAATATCTAATTAAAATAAAACTCAGTATGTCTTTTAAAAATTAAATCTTTCAATCCACACTGATCAAAATATATAATAAATCACTGTATAATATGAAATAAATAATTTTTTAATTTCCATAATACAAAAATATACCTTGGATACAATTTAAATGATATATATAAACAACATATATTAAAAAAACTTTTCATATATCAAATCACACGAGTCCGTATACGTATATGTTTAAAAAATATAGATTTACATTAGCTTATATTCAAAATCATAAATTCTATTAGTAATTAATATAGTCATAAAATATTATTTGATAACATAGCCAACGAAAATATTTATGAATGTAAGGTCAACATTAATAATTTATCGCTCATATTATTAATTATGGTAATCTTTTTATAAATTAGCAACTATTGAAATAATTTTAATGACAAAAATTGCAATATTTTTAAAATAATTCATTAGTCAATAAAAAGTATTTTTAATTGAATATTATGATTAAAAACTTAATGAGAACTAAATTATTTCCAATAATTTCATATTTATTCAATATCATCATACATCAACAAAATTTAATTTTAATCAATTATTTAATTCAATTAGTTAAAATTAATGATGATGATGACAACATATTTCATCATTAAATTTCTACACTGAGAAACTAAAATAATATATCATAAATTATCCTGGTATATGTAATTACATATTAAAAAAATTATAAAAAATCATTTTGTCAAATTCATAGCAGTTTAACAAATTATGAAAAATTCAACGTTATAGATATTATTAATTCAAGTGTAAGTGGTATCATTATATATATATATATATATATATAACAAAATCCCAATATTTACATCAACCTTCAACATGTTAAATGTATCCTTACTTCTTAACTGAGTATATCACGTGATATATACGGTAAATTTTAACACACTATCATAAATTTTACATGACATATACGTTTCAGCATTACGATAAATCATATATTGTTTTTTATTTCATTATTTAAATTCTTAAATGATATATTTATCACTAAATATTGCCATTTTAAATTTTTTCAAGTAAAAATTTTTATAGTATTCTTTCATGTAATATAAAACCGTAAAGATTAGAAGATATACTATATCATGATTTAAATAAGTTAATAAACTAACAATTCAGATACAAAACTATTTTTTTAATAGTTGTGTAAATATTAACAAATGTATCAATTTGTAAAAATAAAAATCTGCAACATTTTATCACATCATTAATACTATTTATATGGAATACTTCATCATTTCATTGAATTTTAGCATTAAAAAAATTAAATTTATATTAGATATAAATTAATCTACATATTAGAATTATTACGTTTCAATATTTTAGAAAACTATACCACAATATTAATTAATCATCGTTAAAAAATCAATTTCAACTATATTAAAATAGTTGATTTTGAATTCACAAAATTATATTTTTATGTATACAATAAAAATATAACTTTTGGAACATATAAATCGAAACGATTTAATCAGTATTAAGTTTATTGAATATGTAATTTTACTAACAATTAAAAAACAATCAGTTTTTCCACAGTAAGAATGATTTTATAATTAAATAGTCCTCGGTTGTGAAATATAATTATATCTGGAATAATATATATAACAAACATTTATTTAATTAAATGTTATAAATAAAACAATATTTTTATGCAAAAATCATCATATTTAATTATTATTTTCCATTTAAACACAAAATTTATATTTATATCTTTCATATTGATTTTGAATAAATAACATAAATATAACTTAAAATCAATTTTGTAATTTATATTATTAGTATTTCACATTAACTAAATAAATATGTTAATAAATAGATATAATTAACTTTAAATATATCTTTTTTTTATAAAAAATCCATAAGCTAAATTTATTTACAGCGTAATTTTTTAAAAAGTACTAAAATTAAAAACTTATTTTTGTAAACACACAATGCATATATTGCAATATTAAATAATACTTTGAAATCTTTATTAATATTTTTTTTTCAATGTTTATTATGGATATATTTTATAAGAGACTGTAGTAATATTATAAGGTGACTTATTTCATGACCTAAGTTGAATAATCAAAACTTATACGATAGTATTTAAAACCAGAACATTGAAAATTTTAGCTTCATTAAATAAGTACATATAAATTATAAATAACAAAAATAATCATCAAATCTCATTATATATATTACTTACTTCAAAAGCATAACTTAATGTTTTAACGTTAAAAATCATTCGATTGCTAATCTGGATAATAAATTGAATATATATATATATATATATATATATACACGATATGAATATTTCATTAATAAAGTATAATTTATATTTACATACAAAGAAGCATACTTTCTAAAAAATTAGTTTGCCATCAAACATATTTTTTTGAATCTTTATTAAGAAAACTTGACTTTAAAAAGAAGTGTTACTTTTTCAAGAATCATAATATCGATTTTACATGTATTGAGCTAATTAATCAATATATGAAGTAAAGCTTACAAATTTAATATACATGTATTATCTAAAAATTTTAATAATATAAATAAAAACCATAAATCTACAAATTATACGACTTTAAAGACAATATAACAATAAATTAGATATAAAAATTTACTTCAATATTAACCATATGGCTAAAAACTACTCAATGATAAATCTATATAAATGATTAGAAGTTTTATTATAAATTACTATTTATTGACATACTCTTATACTTTTTGAAACAATAACAACAGGCGAAAAATTCTTAACATTTGCTTCTATAAAAATTTACTACATTAAAAAATACTTGATTTATTAAATATTTAACGTTTTAATATGTAAAGCACTCTTATTATTAGTAAAATTTTGTTAATTTAAAGCTTTAATAAATTTAATCATATTTTCATCTTCCTGCTAGTAAATTTTCACTAATTTTTTCTTCGTTCTAAATAAAAAATGATTTTTTAATTCTCGATTCTATAAATAATTTCATTATCTAAACAATAAAACCCACATATTCAATGAATTTATATGATGATTAATATCACACTAATATTATACTCACATAATGATTCTATTTAAAAAGAACAAACTATTGATCAGATACGTCAATTATTTTAAAATATATTTAAATGTGAGTAGTTAGCGGTATTTAAAAATAATTCTATAATTCTTTAAAAACTTTAACTTCTATTATATAAAAAAAACTAAAATTAAGAATTTTTTTAAATTAAAAAATTTATTTTAATTATTAAGTTAAATTCCAAAAATAAATTAAAATCCTTTTTAAATACAACTATAATATTTTTATAATATTATATTTATGCAAAAAAACTTTGTAATAATTATCTAATGCGTCTATTAAAACAATTATCATGTTAGCTCTTGATATTGATTAACGTTTTTTAATTAAAAACTTACCTGATATATCAAATTAAATGAAATTAGTATGATTTCATTTATTAAAAATATATAAAAATTAATTTCTTTAATTTTAATCAACTAACACTCTTATATTTTATTTTTATATCTATAATATATAAGTAATTAAAAAAAACAGAAACCAGTTAAGTAATATATTTTATTGTCTCATATGTAACTTTTTATAACAAAAATATGTTAAATTTCTATTTAACATATTTTCAAATGATATAAAAGCTTAAGAGCATTCCGAAAATATAAGATATTTTATTTTCAAGAAAAATTGCGTAAAGTTATTTTCCAATTGCACATTATGAATAGTAATATCTTAATGAACAGAGTGATCAAAAGAATCTTTTAATTAGATTTTAAATTCATTCACTATTTACCTATCAAAATTAAAATCTTTTAATATTTCTTGCTTCCATATAATTTATAACACATTAAAAATAGTGAATACACAACTTAATAAACTAATGTCTGGTATTTATGTATCACATAAAATTTCAAAATTATTATTCAAAACAATTTCTAAAATAAAATATACAACTTGTATGATGAAATATCAATTAGTAAATAACAACTATGAAATAATATAAAATCAAGATTTTCACGTTTATATTATAGATGTTCACGTCATCCACCTTTAATTTTATGTATTTATAAAATATAGCCTAACATTCTAATATGAAAATACTATACAGATACATCCTTTATTTATTAACATAAGATTTGTAATCATTCTTAATACAATAATTAGTTATATAAGACATATATATTAAAAATTGTGATTATTTTAACACTTCAATTATCTAATAGATTATTCATATAACGGAAATTTCTGTCAATCTACTATTTATTTCCTTACATAAATTTTAATAAAAAATAATCACAACGATACACATCATTACATGAAAGCATATATATTTTTTGAAAAATTATTACTTTATATATACAATTGATAGATTAAAGATAACTAATGAGCTTTTTTTTTATTTTTTTTATTCACTTTCTTAATAAAAAAACTTTGATCTTTGACAATCTTTAATATTTATTCAATTTTCCAATACAATACTGACAATAAATATTATTTTCATTTCATAATCATAAATTTTTTTACCTTTTCTTTTTATCATATACTTTAAAATTTTAAACCTAAATTTGATACTTTTATCAACTTTCTAAAACATAGTGACAAATAACATCCAAACAAACTACTGATTCTACACGATGTTGTAGTCGTAATATTCGTTGTGTTAATGACTGCGTGCTCATTAAGTTAAATTAATATTTGAAAATATTAATTTAATACGGCATGAATAAGCATTATATTATAATGATAATTAAAATATAAATTTAAAAAAATAATATATATATATATTTCATATATTATAAATTAGATTAAAAAACTAAATTATTAAAAATATTCTTATTTTAAAAATATAGGACTTTATTTTTTTCAATAAATAATTATATATATAATTATTGTTTTAAAAACAACATATCATATGGCATCAATATGAAATTAGCCAACAAGTAGTTTTTCTAAGCAAGTTTATTATACAACGAAATCTTAATTAAAAATCGTATAAAAAAATGAACTTAAAAATTATACTTACACATTTAAAATACATAAAATTTACTATTATGTTGAACAAACTTGTATTTAACATCACGTGATATTTTTTTCCATATAAAAAATTAATTTTTTTTTATTTGTTTCATTTAAATAATTTACATACTTTCTAAAATTTACAAAATAAAATTCTTTTCAAAATAAATAATATCACATTTTATAATTTTTTATGTGAAATAATAAATTTAGACAGCATCATAATAATTTTTTTTAGCATGTATCATTTTATTATTAATAAATTTTTTTTATTACATATATAGTATATAAAAAATACTTGATGATTATAAGTAATAATCACTTTATCTTATCAACTTTTTTGATAAACATTTTATAGCTATATTTCAAAAATTTTCTTTTATTAACTTAAAACAAATTTCATTTTTTATTATCGACTTGAATTTAATACAATATTAAAAAAATCTAACTCTATACCTACACGTAAATTCATTAGCGCTTGCGAATACAAAATATTGTATTTATGAGGCAAATAAAACTTTATGTTTTTATATTATATTATTTTAATCATTTATTATGATATAAAAATATTTTTTTTACTTTTTAAATTTTCTATATAATTATGTATTGTTAAAAAATGTAAATTTTTGCTTATTTTGATGAAAATAATTCCAAATTTGTAGTAATTTTAATATAAACTAAAGTAATTGTAATTTAATATATTTTAATTATAGAAATTGTTAGGGCTGGTAATAAAACTCATGTTATAATATATACAACACTAATAACAATAGCAACAACAACAACCGTAATCTCTCGTTTCACGCTATTATATAAGCATTATTTAATCTAGAAGATTATAAGGGATTAAATCAACAACTGGAGTATTAGCCAATGCTAGCAGCTTTCGGAACCATCTGGACGCTCAACACTTCTCCCCCATCGGTTCCATTTTCAAGTTAATCTTTATTTTGAAGTAGTATCGGTTTGTTCCTTTCAATGAAGGGCTTCAACTTATCAAAGTTTGTGACAATCACTTTACCATCTTTGTCTAGTCTTTATACTGAATTTGATAACCTTTGCTTTACTACATAATTCCAGAGTAATATGGATCCAGTTTATTTTTTCTAACTGCGATTTCACCCCATACCTTGTCGCCAACGTTGTAAGGCTTCCCATATGCTTTCTTGTTGTATCTTTCTTTTGTTTTTTCCAAGGTTAGCTCCATATTTTCCTTCGCAATCTTGTGGATACTTCTTTGATTTCTTCGCAGATCTTTTAAATAATCTTGGGTTTTATAAGATAATTGGTCTGTCTTAAGAACAACGTCCAACGGTGATTTTATTTGTCTACCAAGCATCAGATATTTGGAGAGAACTTTGTTGAGTTCTCTTGTGCAGTTCTGTATGCCATCATAATTAGTGGCATCACTTCATCCCAATTCTCATCATTAAGCATAAATTTGCTGAGCATATCAATTATGGTTCTATTCAGCCGTTCTACCATCCCATCTGACTTTGGATTATATGGACATGTTCTTGTTTTCTTAATTTGAAAAAGTTTACATATATTTTGGAATATTGCTGATTCAAAATTTCTTCCTTGATCGCTATGTAAAACCTCACGAATGCAAAATCGACTGAACACATGTTTCACCAACTATTTAGATACTGTTAATGCTTCTTGATCTTTAATTGCAAATGCTTTCGCGCATCATCCATAACAATGTCAGATTGTATTTTTAGGATCGACGGCAGGAATTCTTTCCTCCTTGATCCATGAAATCATCTGATTAACATCTAAGTCAGTCATTTGTGCATCTTTAATAAATATATTATATTTTTTTTTTAATTTCAGTTGCCGCAAATTTCTAGAATCTGGAATTCTAGAGAGTGCATCTGCATTTCCATGTTACTTTCAAATCAAACTCAGATAATTGTTCGAGCCATTTTGCAGCCTTTCCTTCTGGATTCTTAAACGACAGAAGTCATTCAAGTTCATTATAGTCTGTTCTGATTGTAAATTTATTTCCAGCTAAATATGTTTTAAAGTATCTAACAAAGTGAAGCAAGCCAAGTATTTTATTTTCTCGTTGCGAAATAGTTTCTCTATCTTTTGATAAGATTTCAACTTGCGAACGACACAACCACGTCTTTTTCTATTTATATTTTGCGTCGTAACCCCAAAAATTGAAATGTTACTTGCATCTGCGTCTAATATAAACATTTCAGTTTAAATAGGGCTGTTCAATGTTATATAAAGTGTATTAGTTGCATTTTTTAGCATCATAAAGCTTTTATTACAATATTCTAACCAAAACCATTGATTCGGAGTTTTAAATAATTGGTACAGAGGAGTTGATATTCCAGAAAAGTTTGAAACAAATCTTCTTTAGTAGTTTGCTAGACCTATAAATTGTTGTAGCTCCCTTACATTCTTTAGTACAGGCTATTCATCTATAACTTTTGTTTTATTTTGTTCGGGTTGATTCCATCCTTTGAAATAACGTAACCCTTAAAGCTAAATGATGGTATATGAAATGTAGACTTTTCCTTGTTGATTGTTATATTTGCTTTTTGAAGTGTAGCTAAAACTCTATTAACGTCTTTATTGTGTCTCAGAGTTTACAACCGTATATTATTACATCAGTAAAATATACCAAGCATATTTTACCTATAAACGGATACAATACAGCATTCACCAGTCTTTAAAAGGTTACTGGTGCATTGCACAATCAAAAGGGCATCTTTTTACACTCGTATATTTCATTATTTCTATACAAAGCAGTTTTTTCTCTATCCTCAAGTTTAATTGTAACTTGATGATAACCATTTTTTAAATCAATTACAGAAAAATACATCGTTTTTCCAAGCATATCAAAGATATCATCAATCCTCGGATGTGAGTATGCATCTTTTGCTGTGACTGCGTTCAGCTTTCTATAATCCAAAAAGAGTCTTAATTTTCCAGACTCTGAGTAAAACTATCACAGCATAAAAGCCCACTCTGAATCTGACTATTGAAAAATATCATCTTGCATCAACTCTTGAATAAGTTCATCCATGATTTTTCTTTTATGATAAGGAATTATTCTCCTGAAATCTCTAATGGGCCTGCTGGTTCTAGTGTCAATTTTATGTTGGAATCGCACCTGTAATGCTTACTTTGTTTTTTATTGATAAGCTTGATTATGTGTTATGTTCACTTTTACTTCCAATTCCCACTGATTCCGATCCAATGTTTATTCTATGCACGAATATATGTAAAGTATCAACTCCAATGACGCAATTGTATACAAGATTTTTCACCACAAAGAATTTTTGATTTATCAGTTATTTTTTGTTTCTTATGTCAAGATACACTACTCTCTCTACTTTTAATTCGTTTCCTCCAGCAGACGTTAATTTTTGTATGTTAAATATATATCAACAATATTTAACTTTTTGAACATTATTTTACTAGTAATGCATGACTGTGAGCCTGTATTTCTTAATGCTTGAATATTTAAACCACAAATGTTTAATTGCAAAAATAACAAAGAATATTTAACATTACGATAATTTAATGTAAATCAAAACATTTTTGTATGACTGAACTTCCCACAATGAAAGCATTTGATTTTATTTTACTTTTTATACCGCTTTCCAAGGCATCCAATCTTTCCAATATAATTTCTATCGTTGTTTTATCAGGTTTGACAGCTAGCAATTTTAAATCCTTACATCTATCTTCATATCCGACAACTTTTGCTTACTCTGCTGCAAATTCCAACTTTCTAGCAAGAGTGAAAGCATCTTCAAAAGACGCTGGATCTTTGACTCGTAAGTTCTTTTATGTTTCCTTATTTAATAGCCTATGAAAAAATTGATTTTTTATTATTTTATTCATATCAGCCTATATTACTTTTTGTAAAGAACGTTTTCCTTTATCTATAATTTCCTCTGCATATTACAGCAAGGGTTTTTCATCTTTATGAAACAATAAAAAAATTCTCTTTAAGAGATTTAGCTATCTTTTATCTCACCTAATCTATTAAACATATAACTTTAATGCATCATAAGGAGAATCTTTTCCAAATCCAATTTCTTTTATAATTTTAAAAATTATATCTGATAAAGAAACCAAAAGTTCCAAGGTCCATTTATCTTGTGGAATGCATTTTTGAATAAAATCAATTCAAACATTGAATTCCATGATTCAACATCGGTTCCGTTAAACTGATTTAAATAGCTTTATGCGCCATTGTTAGGGCTAGTAAGAAAACTCATGTTGTAATAAGTACAACACTAGGAACACTAAAAACCGTAATCTCTTGGTTCACACTATTATATAAACATTATATAATCTAGAAGATGCTATAGGATTAAATCCAAACTGTAGTATTAGCCTATGCTAGCAGTTTCCAGAACCATCTGGACGTCTCAACAACAGGTATATAAAAATTTATTTTTTTGATACAAATAATTGGAGAAATAAAATACATTCACAATGTGATTAACAATGATTATTTAATTTTTTTCTGTTATAATGTTAATATACCATAAAAATAAAATATATAAATTATTCAAACCCCGACTTCTTTTTACTCATGCTTGCGCAACTAAACAAATAAAATGTTAACGTATATATATATTAACTATTTAGTATTACATTTTTATTAACATTTCTTTTTGGGGAAAAAATTGAAGTTATTGTTAGTAAAAATAACAATATTTTTGTACGATAACTAATATTTAGAGATTTTATGGTTGTATAAACTTGTCAACACTTATTTTAAATAAAAAAATGCTTTTAGTACAAGTCATTATATATGAATTTATTTCTGGCAATAAGAGTGTAATGCCTATTTTGACAGTGACAAAAAAAGGCATTTACTGATGATATTCAAAATATAAATGAGTTTTATAACAATATGAAAAAAGAATGGATTAAATATATACATATATAATATATATATATATGTGTACAACAATTTTTAAACATTTTCCAAACTACAACAACAGATACATAGTTTTTTGATTCACAAACAATTCAAAAAACTGAATATAAAATTTCATTCCATTTAATTTTCTATATTTTTGATATTGATGGTATAGAATTGTTTTTAGTAAAGTTTCTGATGTTTCCAACCTATTAAAAATTAGTAATTTTTAATAGGATTATATTGATCAATATTTGTATCGAAAAATGAAGGCTTATTTAGGCGTATCAATAGTTCCAAATTCAATGAAAAAGACCTCTCACATACAACGCTCAACTAAGTACAAAACAAATTGATTTTTTTCTGATACACTATTACATGTAGACGATGAATCCTAAAGTCTTATAGAAATCTCAAGTAAAGCCTTTTTTTTGTTAATTATCGATTATAGATATTTTAAATCATGAAAACGCTACAGTTGTTCCTATAGAAAATCAAATTTACAGCAATAATTTAACTGTATAAGATGTTGTTTTCTGTGATAACTTTTTAGTAAAACAATACTTAATTATAATAAAGCATATCCACTGTTTGTCACTGAAATGCCAAAATGATTAATTCTTTCTAATTTTTAACTCAATATGTCCCATTATTAATAAGAAAAATAAATCCAACAATCAATCTATCATCATTATAAATAGTAAAATTATCGCTAAATGTTTCGATAAGAAATTTGGTCAATTTTTTGTGTAAAAAATAAATCAAATAACAAATTATCCCTATAATTTACAGATTATAGTGTGTATAAATATATAATTGAAAAAATATCCAAATTTTTTTTAAAAAATTAAAATTTCTATTAATGTTAACAGATATTTATACTACCCTGTATCAGAAAATCTTAAATTATAAGATTTTCATTTAAGTTTATAACAGCAAAATAAATTTTATCATGTGTTTTCGTGGAATAATCATATAATAAAGAATTGTGCTACAAATGAAATAGTGATGGAATATATATATTTCAATATATAGCCTTTTTTGACTCTAGTAGTAGATCAGGAAAGTGACAAAACATATTTCATTAAAAAGAAAGGGTTGTATTATAGAAATTATTTTGAGGAAGGGTTGCATATGCAAAGAAATTTTATCCACATTATTATAGAATCCTACACAAATAAGGTGGGTTTTTTAAATTATATATATATATATATTCTTTATAAAATATTTAATATACTTATATAAATTTCTTATCATTATATATACAATATTATATATTTATAAATTAAATATTATTAGATTTTTAAATATTTGAATAAAAATGGAATAATTTGCAGAGTTAAAATATATAATAAAGGATGATGTTTACAATAAATATATACAAGAAATATCTCAATAGAAAAAATTTTTTAAATTCAACTTAAAAATTTTATTAACGCTCATTCATGATTTTTAGATTGTATTACATATATATATATATATTTATATTATTTACCTGGTTTATAACATTTTTTTATTATACATATACTTTCATTGATTTATCTTTATTTAGCAAAAGTTCAAGATAATTCAAAAATGAATGATCATTACAATAAATTTCCTCGAGTAAAAAAACTATGAAATAAATTATTATCATATACTTTTATCAACAACATCGGAAGACTATGACACAATGTACTATTCAATTTTTGACAGATTCAATAGACACAAATGACCTGCTAAAAGATTTCATATATTATTAAAAGGGCAAATATAACATTATAACCTTAAATTTTGCTGTGTATGACAAAAACGATTTGTGTGTGCGATATTTAGGTTTCGATGATTTTAATTCAAACTCAAACCCATCAAATGGATTGATTCTGCTCATTAAAAAAATTTTAGCAACAAACAAGCAGTATAAAATATTTATATCATATCTCAATTCATGTTTATTTAAATAAACCAATAATCAAAAGTTTTTATTCTTTGTGGGAACAGGTCGTAATGGAAAGTTAACTGTCTTAAATATTTCAAAAAAATTTTATAACAAACTATTTATTAATCTGCCAAATTACATTTTTTATCATTCTTATAAAAATAAATTTACAGAAACAAATCCATTGATGGGTTTGTTCGAAAATAAGTAGATGTGTGTAGTTCCAGAATGTAGTAATACAGTAATTAATTCGGATTTCATAAAATTACTGGTACTTTTTTATTATTTTTTATAGATAATTATTGTTTTTTAAAACCAATTATACCATAACGTTACAATTGTATATAGTATTAAATATAAGTCTTATACAAACCCTGATATAAGACTTATCATATCATCTAATAAGTTTCCTATATTTTCGATTGATGATTTCGCTATAAAAATCAGAGTACAAGTAATCAATTTTTCATACAAATGACCTGAAAGTGAATTACATGAAATGGATGTCTTATTGCAATATGTTTGTACAAATGATGATGTGAACCAACTGTTTCTTGTATTATTACATAATACCTATGAGTAAATTGTTACAGATTTATATATTCAAAATGATAAGAATGTTATTGCTATGTTTACTGCATTTTAAATGATCATATATTATTCTCAAATAATAAAAAATATTATGTTAAATTTAAAGATATATATGAAGAATTTATAAATACAAGTAAAAACACTGAATATACCATAAACGAAAAAGTGTTCGTGATATTAAAAGATGTATTTAAAAAATTTAATGATCCGTCTATTATTAATTCTACATCTTTTATAAAGAATACGAGCAAGCGTATTCTAGGGAAACAAATATGTTGTTAATCTAATTTAAAATATATTATTTAATATATTTTAAATTATATCAATTGTTAATTATAATGTAATTAACAATCACTAATATGTGTTTTTTTCTCGTTTTACGAAGAACAGTAATGAAGTAAAAATAAATTAAATAAAACGTTATTAAAAAAATTATGTATTACATATTTTTAATTATACTTAAATTTTAAATATAAATAAAAAATAAGTGAGTATTTTTTAAAAAAATTAAAGTAATAGGTTACATTAAGTATTATATATAAAATATAAATAATACATATTCATATGTTATAAGAAACATGATAATCCATATTTATTTTTGAGATTTAAATATATATTTTTTATATATTTATTTTAAAAAAATAACAATGTTTGATATGGTTAATATGTTTTATTAATTATATTTAAATAAACTCTATTAATATTTAGTACTATATGTATTAAGTAATTAATAACAATTGTACTATTTTATCATAAACTTTGATGTAGGAAGTGTACCAAAAATTATTACTAAACAATATAGTTATATTTATTTTTTAAAAATATTATATTTATATTGTAATTTTTATGGAAATATATATAAATTAAACATTTTATTGTTAAAAAACAAATAAAAATGATATATTTACAGTTTTATGGTTTATTAAATATTTAATAAAAAATAAAAAAACTAAAAAATATCAAAATGTATTTAATATTATGAAATCAAACAATTATATGTTTGTTTAAGGTTTAAAATTGAAAGTTTAGAAATAATTTATATTAAATGCAGTAATTATAATTCTCACATAAAAATAAAAAATAATTAGTTCGTATATACTTATATATTTATGAAAGAATACAAATAATTATTTTTTAGATATATGAATGAACACTGTCACATGTAGTCACATCATTGTCACAATGCTTGGCTCACAATCAAATTGAATTTTTTTATATATATTAAAAAAATTATATTTCATATATTATTTATACTATTATGATATGTAACTTATGATTATGAACTAATATATTTTCTTAAATTTAATTGAATACAAAACGAACACATGTATTTTTGTGACATGTGTGACAGGCACTTTGGGTATTTTCTTATATATATATAGAATACTTTTTAAAGTACTTAAGTGCCTGTTACACTTGCCTAAGTCTTTTCAAATATAGATGAAATAATAATATTACTAATATTATTAACAAGCAAATTTATATACAAATATATATATTCATTAATGAAAATAGCTTTTAAATAATTAAATTAATTAATACTAAAAATGTAATGTTTATTGTTGTAGCAACAGTGACAACAGTGTGACAAATAAAAAATTTTTAATTCGTTACGTTTTCTTAATTTTAATTAAAATAAACTTAAATATAGTTTTTATAGTATTAATTTATATTTATTACTATATTTTAATACTTTATTAATAATACCACACCTTATAATTAGATATATTTTACTTAAATATGGATAAAGTAATATTACTTTTTTAGCCTCTACTATTTTTATTATAATGTATATAAAAAAATATATGTACTAAGTTATAATTTCTAATTTGCTTTGTATTAATACTTATTCATAAATATTATTATTTATTAATATATATATATATATAAATATAATTAATAAAAACGATTGTTTTTTGATAAAAATTGTATTTGTACTGAAATAATATAATTATTCCTATCATTATGATGAGAATATATATTTATTTAACAAAAAAATAAAATTAAGATAACAATGTTAATTTTTTTTATTCTATTAACATAATTATAGGAAAATTCCTTTTCACAAGTATAAATATTATGTTTGAGTAATATTCCAAAAAAAATAAATATGATATTAATATTTTGAAATATTATTATTCAAAATATAACACAATTTATTTATATGTAATTAAAAAATTTGATTTATGTTAACTAAATTTTGTGGTATTTAGTAAAGATTAAAAAATATGATTACTTCACTGGATTATATTCTTCGTATTACCAATTTTTTTTAGAATATAAATATGACAAAAATATAAAAAAGTATGAAAGAGAGAGATTATATTAAATAAAAAAATATAATATTTTTTTAGTTATGTGAAAATTTTTTCCATTAAAGTGTTTGGCACAGATAAGAAGATTATTAAAGATTAATTTTTGATACTAAAACATTTTTTATTAATGATTTGAAATAATATTTTTATAAAATATAATGATTACTTAAAATATTAAAAAATTTAAAAAATAACTCATACCAATGATGAGATATTGATAAAACTTTAAAAATAAGATTAGCACACAGGACTATAATCTTTATAATACCCATTTTTTTAGAATAGGAATATTACGAAAATATAAAAAAAGTATGATAAAGAGTGTTTATTAAATAAAAAAAATTAAAAATAAAAATAAAATATTTTTGTGAGTTATGTTAAAAGTTTTTGCATTAATGTGCCTGTCACAGTAAAGAAGATAACTAAAGATGAATAAAAAGAAATAATATTATTTTCCTTTTAATGCTATAATCATTTCATGAATTTTTAGCAAAAATTATTCCATATTTTTTTACATTATCACTTATAAATATTACTCAAAAATATTCAATATTCATATTAATTTAGGTTTTATATTAATAATATAATTCCGTATTTCATTTAACAAATATATATATTTGTCCTTACATATATATCGTATATACATATATGTTCATTTTTTATACACTGATATATGTTTTTCTTACTCCTTATTTAAGATATATTACTTTTTTTTAAATTAACACAGGGCATTGATTACATTAACGTTTAAAAGGTTTAAGTATATATTTCATATATTTCATATATATATATATATGAAATATATTATTATTTAAAAAATATATATAGACAAATTTTTATTATAATATATAATAAAAATAGATTTTATGTTATATAAAATTTAATATTTTTATAGATTTTTATATAATTGTAAATTTAAAAAATACAATAATTTATTGATAAACGTTTTATACTTCATATGTAATTTGTTATTATATTTGTATGTAGTGATATAAAAACATAGTATTATAAATAATTTATAAAAAACATATTAATATTATGTATGTTATTCATAATAATTATGAATGTGGATTTTATATAAAAATCATTATTTATATAAAATTTTTTTATATATTTATTCATCCTAAAAATATTAAATATAATGTTATATATATACTGCCAATTTCATTCCACTCGAGCAACTAAACAAATAAAATCTTTGCGTAAATATATAAAATAATTATTAAGTAAAATTTAATTTTAATTTTTTTAGTGGGTAATAACGAACTTGTTTCAAGTAAAAATCATAATTCTTCTGCAGTGTAAACAATTATTCTAAGTATTATGGTTCTTTTTAATTTGGCCTCTTTAATTTCTTACATAAAATTACTCCTTCCAATTGATAATGTTTTTAGAATACATTACAGGAAATAAAGACATTTTATTGTTTTTTGATTGTAAAAGTAAAGAAAATATAACGATGAAATTGAAAACATAAATGATTACATAAAAAACAGAGTGGATAAATTATATAAGTTCAACTTTAAATCAATATTTTCCTGAGTACAAATTACGGTATGTTACTCTTGATTCACACAATATAACAAAAAAGGAATATACAATTTCTTTTTATATAATGTTTCATATTAATGATGCCAACAAAAAACAATTATTTTTTTCCACAGTCTCAGATATATCAAATCTATAATAAATTACAAACTTAACTCAAGCTTACATTGATCAGTCGTTATATAGAAAAGGTGGTGGATTATTTAGATGTCTAAATAGTTCCAAACTTAATGAAAAAACACAACTTGTATAAAATGAAATTTTAGGTACAAAGAGAATAGAATCTTATGAGGGCACATTAATTTATATTGATGATGGTTCTATCAATGTTATAAAAATAACAAGTATAATCAGATTTTATATTTTATTTAAATGAAGTTTATACGTGTTATTAATTATAAAATTACAACAGTTGACCCAATTTAAAATGAAATTTGTAATATAACTTTACCTGCACAGATGATTTTTCTTATGATATCATTCCTCATAAAACAGTATAAAATAATGGTTGAAGATATCAAATTTATGTGTATTAAATTTGAAAATAATTCCCTTTTTATTATATTTAGTACAGTATTTCCAATTGTTCATAAGGGAACAAATATTAAATTGCTAATGAAAAAAAAATTAATAAATGCTTCAATGAAAAGTGTAGTATTTTTTATGTTATAAAAAAATAAATCGATCAATAAATTGTAAAATCATTTAAAAAACAGGATTTATATTCATATAATGGAAACAATATCTATATCTGAAAATTTTTATGAAAACAAATTACAAATTAGCGATAACAAATGCATATTATATCATGTTTTAAATAGGTTTGTTTTTATTAATCATTTAATAAGAATAAAATCTAAATGAAAAATGTTATGCATTATTTGGGATACCTATGTCAGTAAAAATTTTAAAAAAATCAAATAATTATGGAGTTTCCTGCTTTTGACCTGGGATCATTCTTAAATATAATATTAGATCGTGAAAATTAAAAACTTGATTTTATAAAAGAAGAAAGGAATATACGGTATATTCCTTGGTGGTAAGGGAGAAATATTTAAGAAAATATTATTGGCATTGTTAGATAACTCGACGCAAAATAAGGTGGGTTACAATTTTTATTATAAATATTACATTTAAATAAAAAATATATATATATATAGACTTTGATACATTAGGAATACAATGGATGTGTTTGAGAATTTATATACCTGATAAATGATGATTGTTATATTTAACATGCGAATCAAAAATATCGATGGAAAATATACCAAAAAATGAATTCAAAAATAATTTAGTCACACTTATTCATGACTTTATAGATTGTAATTTATAAGGAAATTTATAACAATATTTAACTAGGTGTTTATAAATTTAATTAATATACATTTTTCCATTAATTACCCTTATTTCGCAAAAGTTGAAGATTTTTCAAAAATGATTGTCTATTTTAATAGATTTCACTAAATAAAATACCCTGAATAACAAATTGATATCGTATACTAATATAAATAATATATTAAAAATTATGAATGAATATACAATCAAATCACTGACTGACAAACTAAATACAAATGACATAATGAAGAATTAAGTATATATTCAAAATGGAAAATATAATGTTGTTACGGAAGAATTTTCTAAATATGAAAAAAATGATGTCTGTGTGAGAAACATAAGTTTCTAATATTGTAAAATGAATGCAAACCCATCAAGTGGATTTGCACTTATTATTAAAAATATATTAGTATATAATGCGCAATATAAAACTTTTATGTGCTATCTTAATTCTTGTCTAATTAAAAATACTAATAATCACAAAATATTATTCCGCTAGGGTCTGGTCGGAATGAAAAATCTACATTATAAATAATTTAAAATAATTTTTCGTCACTTTTTTCTTTAACTTACCGAATAACACATTAAATTTTTCGTTAAACACTAAGGTTACCGAAGCTAATTCATTGATGGGTTTGTCAAAAAATAAATATATTTTTGTGACCCCAGAATGTAGTTCAAGGGTCTATAATTCAGATTTAATAAAACAACTCACTGGTAATTTTTATGTTTTCAACATATATTAATTATTGTTAAGGGCAATGATACCATTATGTGTAAAAATTTATACAGTAATGATTTTTATTCATATACAAATGTTAGTGGTGTTATAATATCATCAAACAAAATCTCAATTTTTTAAAATAATGACTATGCGTTTCAAAGACGAATACATTTGATTAATTGCTAATATATTATACCAGGAGAATGAATAATAGATATATTATTTTTGAATAATAAATGTAGAGATGAAAACATGAATCAATTGTTTGTTGAAATTTTGAAATATAACTATGAAGAAAGTAATATACAAAAGCATAATTATGAGGAAAATGGTATCACAACCATGTTTCTGACAAATTTAAAACTCATATATTTTATTCCAGTAATAAAAAACATGACGTGAAGTTCAAAGATGTTTATGAGGATTACAAAAATTCTAATTACAACAATGAAAACTTGGAAAATGAAAAATTATACTTTGTGATCAAGAGTACTTTTGAAAAGTGCGTTAATTATCCAGCACTGAATCCATCAACATTTTACATAAAAAGTACGCGTAAAAGTATTTTTGGAAGACGGGTTTGCTGGTATCCGAACATTAAATACATTAAATAATATAAAAATGTAATATAATAAATGGTAATTATATAATAATTAAAATTTTGTTAATATTGTGCTTTTTTGCGTATTAAAAATAAATTATATATAGCTATAATGCAACTAATAAAAAATTATTAATTAAAGTAGGTATTCCTCTATTTTAATTTTTCCTTTAAGATTATATTCATACAAAATTAAATTAAATTGTAAATTTAACTTTTTACGAAATTTTAATTCAATTTTATATGAAATAAAGAAATAACGATAGGTAATTAGTTATTAAATGTATATATTTTATATATTTATAATAAATATATAATATACATTTATTTTAATTTTTTTATTTAATATAATAGAATTTAATTTTTAGATATTAATTATACACTTTTATCTAATTATATAAATTGTAGTATTATGTTAATACTAAGTATAATCAATAATAGGTTACAATATTAATATTTTTTAGTAATTAAGATTTATGAAATGTACACAAAATTATTATTTAATATTTATATTAACATTTAAATAGTACAATTTTAAATATATGTGTTCTAAATTACTAGGAAAAACTAAAAATTAATGTTCATATTTCAAGTAAAGTATTAATATAGTGATTTAAACCAGTAAAAATAATTTTATTTTAGTTATAATAATTTAAAAAAACAAAAAAAAAGTTTACTTTATTCTTATAAAGTATACTTTAAAATTATATATATTAAGGTTATAAAAAGGAAAAAAATATTTATATACAACTAGGATTAAGTTTTGTAAGGTTATAATATTTTTAATATTAATACCTTAGTAAAAACTATATAGCAGTTGCATGCAATATTTTATATTTTTAATGATTAATTCATTTTCAATATTTAAGTACTAATTATAGGATATCGCATGTAATAATACAATTTTCTTTTAAGTTGTCACGTAAAAATTTTAATTTATTTATGTTATATAATAAAAATCAAAGTAATATTTTATTATTTATATACAATATTATATAAAAAATCCATTAATAATATTGTTATAAGTTTATAACATTCATTTGTGTAAAAAAATACAATGTTGAAAATGTGCACAAGTGTGACATCCACTTTTGTTACTTTTTACTCACACATTATATATATATATATATTTTTCCTCTATATATAGCTTTAAAGTGCCTCTCACACTTGTACATATTTGTAAAAATATCCTTTTATTTTTATTTTTATTTTTGATTATAAATTATATATATATATATATATATTTAGGAAAAAAAATATTTATTAAATAAATTAATTAATAATAAAAATATTATATTTATAGTTCCCAAACTTTTTACTTTATTATATCACATTAATTAATATAATAAAAAAATTTTATTATATTCCAACAAATATAATTAATATAAGAATAAAAATATTTTTTTAAAATATTATATTTTTATTGTACATAAAAAAACCTTTTAAAATAGGATTAGGTGATAGGATTATAATCTTCGTAATACCCATTTTTTTTAAATATTCATATTACTTTAATATCGAAAAGTATGATAGATATACATTATTATAAATCTAAAAAAATAAAAACTGGAAATAAAATGTTTAATTTTTTGAGTTATTTTAACACTTTTTTGCAAAAATGCCTGTCACAGAAATGAAGAGTATTTGGGATTCATTAGAATATATATAAATTATTAGTATGTCACTTTTTATTATATATTATAAAAAGTCAAATTGAAAAATTATATATCATAACTCTTTATATTATATATATAAAATAATTTACTGAAAATAAATTTCATATTCACACGATTATATATATTTTTATTTAGTATTAATTCATTTTATAATTATATTACAAATATACATACATATTAATGGTTATATATATTCATTTTACATATATATACAGTTTAATACTTGGACACATTCATAAGAGTTATGTAATAATGATAGGACTTATTATCACATGTTAATTATTTTATTGATTACTAATCGATATAGCATTTATATTATGTAAAACAGTAAAATATACATTCATTTTTATTATCAAATATGACACACATAATGTCGTGTAAAATTTATACGTTATGTATAGATAGTAAATATAATTTTTACCAAGTAATATTATGTTTTCCTTTACATGTTAATTATATTTTTGCATGTTATTTGTGACTAATATTTGTATGTAGCGATATAAAAACAATTGTTATTAAAAATTATAAATATAATTTTTATCTATATGAAAACGATATTTGATAAATTATTGTTTAATTTATAACGATTTAAAAAATATTATACATCCTAATTTTATATGAAATGTTTCCTAAAATAATAATTATATCAATATGCATATACATATTTATATAGCCAAATTGAATATTTTTTTGCGCAACTAAACAAAAAATAATAAAGTATATATATAGTTAAATAAAAAGTTATTCCTATTTTTTTAGTGGTAAAAAATGATGTTGTTACGAGCAAAAACCACCTTTACTTTTGCACAATTTACAAGTATTCAAGGTATTATGGATTCATACCGATAGGTTCTTTTTTAAGTTACATAAAATCATTGCTACCTTGTTTTGAAGTTTTTGAATATATACCTGGTGACAAAGTAATTAGACTATTTTTTGATTGTAAAGAAGGGGGTATATCTGACAAAACTGAAAATATAACCGACTATTTATTAAACAAACAAAAATAATGGATAAGTTCTATAAGTGAATTATTGAAAAGTTAGTTTCCAAGTTATAATTTATTTTATATTATATAATAAACTCACATAAATTAACAAAAAAAGATTACAAAAATTTCTTTTAACATAATATTTCACATTTTTGATTCAAATAAACAACAGTTGCTATTGTTTATTTTTCTGATGTAGTAAAATTATTTAAAATAACTAATTTAAACAATCATTACATTGATAAGTCCGTATACAGAAAAAAGGTAGGTTATTTAGGTGTTTGAATAGTTCAAAAACAAATTAAATTAGACCTTTACTATATAATAGTATACTAAGTACAAAACAAATGGATTCTTACGATGACCCACTAATACTCATCGATAATGATTCTATAAATATTACTAAATTAAACAGTAAATATATATAAAAAAATTTTATTAAATATTTTTATAGACGTAATTAATTATAAATATACCACGGTCGTTCCAATTAACACTGAGTTAAGTAATATATCACTACCAACGCAAATTATTTTCCATATATCTTTTCTTATAAAAAAATATAAAATTATAGTAAAGGATATCAAATCTTTATTTTTAAAGTCTTAAAAAGAATCATTGTACGTAGTATGCAATACATTATGTCCAAGAAATAACAACGACACAAATGTAATAACCATGCATTATTATTACAGAGAATAAATTAGATTGTAAATTTTTTGAATAAAACTGTAGGAATTTTTATAGCATCAAATATCGAACAATCAATATATTGTTTAATAATTTACGAAGTGGAATATATAATTATATAGATGATAAGATATCTAAATGTGAAATATTTGAACAAGTGAAATTAGAAATTAGAGATAACAAATGCATTCTATACCCTGTGACTAATGAGATTATTGTAAAAATTATTTGACTACAATTGAAAAAGACGAATTATATCATGTTTTTTAGATTAATGAATAAATCTTTTTAGATTAATGAATAAATCATCAAAAATTATAAAAAAAATAACGTAAGTATGGAATGTGAAGACTTTAATCTTTAACCTTTTATGTGTATAACAGTGGATCGTAATAATGCTAAGACTTTTTATATCACAAAGTAAAGAGAAATACTTTACAAGTTGTTTGGAGGTAAAGGAAAAATTTAAAAGAAATTTTGATGGAATTGTTAGAGAATCTTATACAGGTATGGTTTCTTTTCATATACGAATGATATTTTTCGATATTATAAATGACTCCATTTATAGAATATTAAATATTCTATAAATAAGTTGGATGTATCTGATCATTTAAAATATTTGATAAATGAAGACTGCTATATTTAATATAATGAGGAAAATTCCAGATGGGAAAAAATATCAAAAAATGAGTTCAAAAATACTTCAGTGACCTGTATTCATGATTCTGTAGATTTTAATTTTATATCTATATATATATATATATATATATATATATATATGTATATATTTTCTTAAAACAAATAAATAACTATATTTACTTTTGTATTATAAAGGTGACTAATGTAATTATTATTACAAATGTTTTTTATTTAGCAAATAAAAAAAAATTTGTCAAAATTTAATATAGGCTTCGTAGATTTAATAGAATCAAAAATCTAAAAACAAAATGATATCTTATACTAATATCAACAATATAAGTCAATCCATTATTGAACATACTATCCAAAAAGTAACAGAACAAATAAATTGTGTTTATAATGATGAACAAGTATGTTTTATTTAAAAATTGAAAATATGAAATAAGTAAAAATGTATTTTCGTCTTATGATAAAACTGATATTGCTGTCAAAAAGCTAGCATTTAATTATATAAATCATGATTCAAACCTATAAAATGGATTAATTGATATATTAAAAACAATTATTCTTAATAATGCGCAATATTTAATATTAACGTGTTATTTAAATTCTTGCTTAAAAAAAATAATCTAAAAGTTTTTTTCTCATAGGTACAGCACGTACCTATAAATCGACATTGCTTAACATTTAAAAAAAATTGTCCATATCTTCTTTAATTTACCCAATAATACTTTCAAGTTTTCGATTTATACTAAAATATCAGAAGCTAATCCTTTGATGGGTTTGATAAAAAATAAATTATTATATGTTATAATTCAATATAGTTCAGAAGTGTATAACTCAAAACTAATAAAACAATTGACTGGTAATTTTTTTGTATTCAAATAAGTATTAACTTTTGTTGAGGTAATGATTACCATTAACAAAATACAAATTTATATAGCAATGAATTAGATTCATATCCAAATGTAAGTGGTATAAGTATATCATCTAACAAAAGTCCATTATTTTCTTTAAGTGATTAAATAATTCAAAGACGTGTACATATCATAAATTGTTCATATATTATACCACAAAACGGAATAATAGATATGGAAACATTGTTTAACTCTATTTGTGCAGATTAAAACATGAATGAATTATTCTGTGAAATTTTGAAATATAGCTATGATGAGTGTAGTATACATCTCATCAATTTTGAATATAATACTATCACCTATACCTTTCTATCCTACTTAAAGAATCATATATTTTATTCGGATAATAACAATGATTATGTATAATTCAATGATGTTTTTGGTGATTTCAAACAGTCTAATTGTTACAATAAAAATTTAAATAATTAAAAACTTTAATTTGTCTTAAGGAGTATATATTTGAAAGTTATATTAATGAACCATCTTTAAATCCGTCTGCATTATTTTATTAAAAAATACGCCTAAGCGTATTTTTGGTAGATAGGTCCGCTGTTATTCGAATATTAAATTTACGAAATAAGAAGAAATAAATGTTAATTAATATACAATTAACGTTTATTAATAATGTGTTTTTTGGAGTATTACAAATAAATTGTGTAGGTGTGTAAATTGCAAATAATAATTATTAAATAAGTTAATAATTATTAATTTGAAATTGTTGAATTTAAGTAAAATTAAATCCAAAAATAATATATTGAAATTTTAAAATATTTTATAAATTTTAATAAAATTTATATATGATAATATTTAAAAAAAGGTATTGGTTATAAAATCGATGTTAAATATATTATATAATGAATATTTTATAATTTTAGTTATATTATACAATGTAAAAAAAAATGTTTACATATTAATTATAAACATTTATTAAATTATTATATAATTTAATAAAGTTAAGTTAATAATAAGTATAATTGATAATAGTTATATGAATAGTTATGATATTTAATAAATTTAGATTTATTAAATGTAAACAAAAATAATAATAATACTTATAATTATTATTTTTATTTTGTAATACTAATGTTATAAAATATGTGAAAAAAAATGAAAACAATGACAATACCACGAATGTAATATTAATATAACGAATTTATATATTAAATAATTTTTTCCCCTTTATAAAAATTTATATAACTAAAAAAAATTGTACTCAAAATATATATCATTAATGTAAATTTTTATATATAAAAATTAGGAAACAAACAAAAAATAATTGTAAAAAAATAAAAATGAATTTTTTAAGAATATAAAGTACAGAAAATTAAAAATATTTTTTATATTATATATATATAAGATTTTTTAATTTGAATAAGAATAATTAATTTTCAACTTTTACAGGAAAAATATATGACATGTCACATGGAGACATACAATTGTCTAAAAAGTTGTCGCATTAAAATTTAATTTTTTTCAATATATGTAATTATTAATTTATTTATATTATAATATTAAAATATAATACTATATAACAAATGTAATAATAGTATTATTACATATTATATATCATTCAGTTATATAATAATTAGAATCTTACAATTGCGTGTCAAGTGTGATAGGCACTTTTGGTACTTTTGGTTTGTTACATGTGTGTATATATATAGTTTTTTCTCTATATATAGTTTAAAAGTGCCTGTCACACTTCTCCAAATTTGTAAAAATATCTATATATTTTTTTTAAATTATAAATTATATACATATATATGAAACAAATAATAATTAAAGTTTTTAATTAATAATAAAAACTAGTATTTATTGTTGTCACAGCAGTGACAATTATATGGAAAGTTGTCTCATATTTTAATTAATTATATTATACTACCTATACCAATAAAAAAAATTACTTTTAATCAAAATAATTATAATGAATGAAAAAAATGAATTTTTGATAAATATTATATTTATAATATTTATAAATATAAATTTAGAAGAAAAGGTTTATGTGATAGGATTATAATCTTCGTAATACCCTATTTTTTTAGAATATATCTAGTACTATATTATCAAAATGTATGATAAATACTTATTACTACAAATGTAAAAAAAGAAAAAAAAATATATTATTACTTGAGTTCATTCAATACTCAATTTGAATAAGTGCCTGTCACAAGTTTGAAGACTACCAATGATTCATTAAAATAATAAATATTACTATATTTCATATTCTTTTACATTATAATTAGTAAAATGTAATAATTTTACTAAATATGTGTTTTTAATATAATTAAAAATTAATTTTCCATACTCATGAAATCATAAATATAATATATAATTATATATATCACATATTTTTTGTGTTTATTTTTATTTATATATACAAATTATACATATATTGGATATATTTTGTATATATACAATTTAATACTTTGTCACATTTATTAGATTTATGTCACAAATATAAGACTTATTCACACATGACAATTATTTATTGATTTTTGATGCATAAAAATCTTATATTACATAAAATTAATGAATATTTTTTTCATTAAGAATTATAAACATTTTTTAAACTTTTAAAGTTTACACTTAATGAATATACTTTACACTTAATTTTTACCTAATTACATTATACCGCATCATTTAATTTTAAATTATAATTTTGCAAAATTATAATTGTGACAAATATTTGTATATTGCAATATAAAAACAAGTGTTATAAAAAAAATAATTTATCAATGAATGATAAAAATTTTTTTATTATTGATTGATTAATTTATTATCATTAAAATAATATTATTCCTTCCAATCCATATAAATTGTTTCCTAAAAATAATAAAATACATATAATATTAGATATACCGACAATTGAACATTCGCTTCTGCAACCAAACAAAAAAATGTTAACGTATATATATAATATACGTTATATATAATAAAAAAAATTTTAATCTTTTTTTTAGGTGTAAAAATAGATGTTGTTAATAGTAAGACTCTAATATTTCTGTACTATATATAATTACTCTAAATATTACGGATTTTTAACATTACCGTCACTCTTAAGCTATAGTAATTCTTTAATTTCTTTCCCCAACTTATATGAGCATATACCTTACGATAAATCCATAACACTGTTCATTGATTGCAAACAAAAAGGTGACATAACAGAAAAAAGAAACTATCAATGTATATATAAGTAACAAACAAAACGATTGAATCATTTTTATAACCGAAAAACTCAAAAATTATTTTCCTAATTGTTTTATTATACTGTTATATTTGATTCTCATAAAATAACAAAAAATAATTATAAAATCTCTTTCCACATATTTGATTCTACAAATAAAGAATTATTCTTTGGTAATGTATCAGATATATTACAATTATCGTAAATTATACAATTTAATCAACATTACATTGACAAATATGTACATAAAAAAGCAGGTGGATTATTTAGATGTTATGAGTTCTAAGCCCAACGAAATTAGACCACTAATTTATAATGATTCCGTAAGTAAAAAAGATATCCAAAATTATGAAGACACACTTATACATGTAAATGATGATTGTAATAACATTATTATATATATATATATATATATATATATATATATAAAATTTATTTTAAAATATAATATAGACGTTATTGACTATAAACATACTGCAGTTGTTCCATTCACAAATGAATAATTTAAAGTACCACTACCAATGCAGATAATGTTTCATATGATTTCATTTGTTTTAAAAAAATATACAATTATAATTGAAGAAATTAATTGCTTATCCTTGAAAGCTGAATCTTAATGATTCAACTTAATATTTAACACATTTTGTCCAATAATCAATAGAATTAGTTAGTCGAATAACCAGTCTGTTATTATCGCACAAAATAAATTAATATGCAAATGTTTTGATAAAAAGTGTGACTATTTTTATAGCCATTAAAAATAAGTCTATTAATACATTATTTACAAACTTAAAATCAGGAATATATGATTACATTATAAATATAATATCTAATGTGAAATTTTTCAAAAAGATATAATAGAAATCTGGGATAAAAAATACATACTATACCCCGTATAGAATAAATTTATTAATAAAAACAATTTGAATATACTACAAAATGAAGATCTGTGTCACGTATTTTTTTGGAATAGGTATGCTATAAAATATTATAAAACAAACAATATAATTATGGAATTTAATGAAGTCAATCCTGAAAACTTTTTAAATATAACACTTGATCGAGAAAGTGATAAAAAGTTTTTTACGAAAAAACAAAAAGACATTTTTCTATAGATTGTTTGGAGGAAAGGAGAGAATATCAAAAGAAATAATGATGACTTTGTTAGAGTATCCTACACAAAAAATGTTTTTTTACAACTTAATGATATAACAAAATTTTATATATTTTGAATTTGTAGGTTATTAAATATTGGAACCAAACTGGATGCATTTGATAGTTTAAATTACTTTTTAAGTGACAATTGTTATATAAAATACGACGACAAAGTTTGCAGATGGGAAAATATATCTAAAATTAAATTCAAAAATACTTTATTGGCCATTATTCTTGACTTTATTGATTGTTATTTTATATATAAATATAAATGTTGCTTATATGAAAAATAATTAAATTTTTAAAATTTTGTTGTTATAATAGGTGTTAAATGTAATTTCATATTTTGAATATTTATTCTTTAGCAATAAAAAGAGAGTTATCAAAATTGAATAGAGATTTAAACAAATTTTCAATAATAAAAAATTTAAAACAAAAATGGTATCACACGAATATTAATCATATTAGCAAATCTATTGCTAATTCTACTATTCAAAAAGTGACACAAAACATAAAATGTCTTGATATAATGAAAGATTCTGTTTTGTTTACAAATGGAAAGTACGAAACAAGTAAAAACATTTTCTGAGTATCAAAAAAGTGGCATTCAATCAAAAAATTAAGATTTAATTATATAAATATACAATCAAATGCATCAAATGGATTAATTGATGTAATCAAAAAAATTATAGTTAACAATGCACACATTGCAGTAGTAATGTGCTATTTAAATTCCTAATTGTTTAAAAAAAGGAATCATCAAAAAGTAGTTTTTCTAATTGGTTCAGGTTGTAACGGCAAATCGACTTTTCTTAATATAATAAAAAAAATTTTTTATAATTTTTTTTTAATTATACAAATAATAAATTTAATTTTTCTTTAAATTCAAAAATATCTGAGGCAAATCCAATAATGGGTTTGATGAAAAACAAATTAATTTGTGTAATACCAGAGTCTAGTCAAAAGTATACAATTCAGATCTTCTAAAACAATTAACTGGTAAGTTTATATTTAATATAAATCATATAAAGTTGTATTAAGCAAAAGATAGCATTAGCTATAGAAATTCGTATAGCAACGTATATGATTCCTATTCAAACATAAGTGGAATAATTATATCCTCAAATAAAAATCCTATTGTTTCCCAAAATGATTTTGCAATACAA